>NW_020691513.1:0-1562 GCF_002925995.2 Terrapene triunguis
CTGCAGAATCAAGGCACACTTGCCAGTCCACCTAACAAGTTTCTCTCCCACACATTTCTGTTTAAATATGACTGTTTATTCACATGAATCAAGAGCTTTCTAGTTTTATAAATGTAAAATAAAGATACTATATTCAAAGGGAAGTGAAAGGCACAACCAGGATATTTATAGTACTTCCAAAACTCAGCTAAAGTTAATGTAAGCAGAATTCCAATGGTACTAAGGTTTCCACCCCAACCCCAAGGAGTTAGTTTCATATAACTCTTAAGCAGACCCTCCGTACTATCAAAATTCTACCACCTGGCAGTGACAAGTAGTCAGTTGGGGCGGGGGGGGGGGGGGGAAGGGGATAAGTAGCATCCTGATAACTATTGAGATTTAGTGTGTTTGTAGGGGAAAAAAACCCACAATTTATCTCAGGGATTTTTAAATGAACATGTTAGTCTGTATCAGCAAAAAGAACGAGGAGTACTTGTGGCACCTTAGAGACTAACAAATTTATTTGGGCATAAGCTTTCGTGGGCTAAAACCCATGCATCCGATGAAGTGCAGTGGAAAATACAGTAGGAAGATATATATATATACACACACACACACACACACACACACAGAGAACATGAAAAAATGGGTGTTGCCATACCAATTATAACGAGAGCAATCAGTTAAGGTGGGCTATTCTCAGCAGGTAAAAAAAACTTTTGTAGTGATAATCCAGATGGCCCATTTCCAACAGTTGACAAGAAGGTGTGAGTAACAGTAGGGCGGGGGGGAAATTAGCATGGGGAAATGGGTTTTACTTTGTGTAATGACCCATCCACTCCCAGTCTTTATTCAAGCCTAATTTAATAGTGTCAAGTCTGCAAATTAATTCCAATTCTGCAGTTTCTCGTTGGAGTCTGTTTTTGAAGTTTTTTTCTTGGATTATTGTGACTTTGAGGTCTGTAATCGAGTGACCAGAGAGGTTGAAGTGTTCTCCAGCTGGTTTTTGAATGTTATAATTCTTGAGGTCTGATTTGTGTCCATTTATTCTTTTGCGTAGAGACTGTCTGGTTTGGCCAATGTACATGGCAGAGGGGCATTGCTGGCACGTGATGTCATATCACATTGGTAGATGTGCAGGTGAACGAGCCTCTGATAGTGTGGCTGATGTGATTAGGTCCTATGATGGTGTCCCCTGAATAGATATGTGGACAGAGTTGGCAACGGGCTTTGTTGCACGGATAGGTTCTTGGGTTAGTGTTTTTGTTGTGTGGTATGTGGTGTGTGGTTGCTGGTGAGTATTTGCTTCATGCTAATTTCCCCCCTCCCCACTGTTACTCACACCTTCTTGTCAACTGTTGGAAATGGGCCATCCTGATTATCACTACAAAAGTTTTTTTCACCTGCTGATAATAGCCCACCTTAACTGATTACTCTCGTTAGTATGGCAACACCCATTTTTTCATGTCCTCTGTGTATATATATCTTCCTACTGTATTTTCCACTGCATGCATCCGATGCAGTGGGTTTTAGCCCACAAAACCTTATGCTCAAATAAATTTGTTAGTCTCTAAGGTGCCACA
>NW_020691514.1:0-4314 GCF_002925995.2 Terrapene triunguis
CCCCCCAAACTCCCTCCCAGAGCCTGCCCAGCTGATCGGGAGGTGTGGGGAGGGAGGGCGAGGTGCTGGTTGGCAGGAGGTGCTGGGGGCTGGAGGGGGATAGAAGATGGGGGGGCTGCTGACATATTAGTGCGGCTCTTTGGCAATGTTCATTGGTAAATTCTGGCTCCTTCTCAGGCTCAGGTTGGCAACCCCGGTCTAGACTGAGCACAGAGTCCCATTGGTTAGATAGAAAGATTAACCTAAATAATCTCTACAGAAGCCTGTGGAACCCCATAAGATTGGGTCCCTAATCCATGAACTATTGGAACTCATTTACAAAACTTTTTTCTTAAACATGACATGACTATATTGTCTCATATTATAGAATTAGAATTTATAAACCCTATTCCATGATGAGATATAATGTATCTTAGGGCAGGTCCACGCTGGGGCGGGGGATCGATATAGGAAACGAAACTTCAGCTACGAGAATAGCGTAGCTGAAGTCGACGTTTCCTAGATCGAACTAAATTTACTTACTGCGGGTCCATGCGGCGCAGGCAGGCTCCCTCGTCGACAGCGCTTCCTCCTCTCGTCTAGCTGGAGTACCGCAGTCGACGGCGAGCACTTCCTGGTTCGACTTATCGCGTCCAGACAAGACGCAATAAGTCGAACCCAGAAGTTCGATCGCTCGCCGCCGAACTACCGGGTAAGTGTAGACCTACCCTTAATTAAAACTATCTTTAGATAGTTTTTTTTTCCCCTCAAAAATCCGATTTAAATAAAAAAAAATCTGAGTTTTTGATTTTTTTTAAAAAAAGTCATTGATTTTTATCCCCCCTGACAGCGGGGCATGGTGCGGGGCGGGGGGGGAAGGATTGGTCCCCAGCTGGAGCGAGACAGGGGCCAGGGTGAGACGAGCACAGTAGGGCATGGGGAGAGGATTGGTTCCTGCTGACTGGAGCGAGGGAGGGGCCGGGGAAAAGCACAGTGGGGCAGGAGCTAGGGTTGGTCCCTGGAGCAAGGGTGGGGGGCGTTGGGGGTAAACTGCAAGTGCAGCAGGGATGGGGAGGGGGTAAACAGGATCCCCCCCCCGCCCCTGCCCACATAGAGCAGGTACCTACCTTCTCCCTGGTTCTAGCCCATTCTCTTCCTCTCTCTCTCTGCACTGAGCTGAGGGTGGGGGTGCACTGAGCATGGGGCTGGGGGTGCAGGGGCTGGGAGGGAGTTAGGGTGCAGGAGCAGGCTGGGGGTTGGCGTGCAGGGTCTGGCCAGGAGCTAGGGTGAGGGAGGGGGCTCAGGGATGAGGCAGGAGGTTGGGGTGTGGAGTGCTTAACTGGGGCAGCTCCCATTTGGTGTGAGGGCTGCAGGTGGGAATGGGGGGCCCCATTTGATGGTGGGGGTGGGTATGTGTGGTGGTGCAGGAGTCAGGGCATAGGGTGTGGGGGGTTGCAGGAGTCAGGGCAGGGGTTTGGGGGTGTGTGGGGGGTGCAGGAGTCAGGGCAGGGGGCTGAGGGTTGGGGGGTGCAGGAGTCAGGGCAGAGGGGTGGGCTGGGGTACCCAGCCCCCTGCCCTGAGTGGCTCACGGGAACGCGGCACACTCGGGGAAGAGGTGGGGGAGGGGAAGCTTGGCTGCCGGCAGGAGAGAGCGGGGGGCAGAGAAGAGCGGGCCGCGGTCCCTTTGGAGTGTGAGCCCGTCGCCATGGTAAATCTGGTACTGGGGAGGTTGAGGGAACAGGGCTGGGGTGGGGGGTCTGAGGGCAGTGGGTGGGGGTGGGGCAGTGAGGAGGACTGTGGGGGAGGCTGAAGGAACAGGGTCGGGGGGTCTGAGGGCAGTGGGCGGGAGTGGGGAGAGCAGGGGTACTATAGAATATCAGGGTTGGAAGGGACCTCAGGAGGTATCTAGTCCAACCCCCTGCCCAAAGCAGGACCAACCCCAACTAAATCATCCCAGCCAGGGCTTTGTCAAGCCGGGCCTTAAAAACCTCCAAGGAAGGAAGTTCCATCACCTCCCTAGGGAACCCATTCCAGTGCTTCACCACCCTCCTAGTGAAAAAGTTTTTTCCTAATATCCGACCTAAACCTCCCGCACTGCAACTTGAGACCATTACTCCTTGTTCTGTCTTCTGTTACCACTGAGAACAGTCTAGATCCATCCTCTTTGGACCCCCCCTTCAGGTAGTTGAAAGCAGCTATCAAATCCCCCCTCACTCTTCTCTTCTGCAGACTAAACAATCCCAGTTCCCTCAGCCTCTCCTCATAAGTCATGTGCTCCAGCCCCCTAATCATTTTTGTTGCCCTCCGCTGGATTCTTTCCAGTTTTTCCACTTCCTTCTTGTAGTGTGGGGCCCAAAACTGGATACAGTACTCCAGATGAGGCCTCACCAATGTCGAATAAAGGGGAACGATCACGTTCCTCGATCTGCTGGCAATGCTCCGACTTATACAGCCCAAAATGCCGTTAGCCTTCTTGGCAACAAGGGCACACTGTTGACTCATATCCAGCTTCTCGTCCACTGTGACCCCTAGGTCCTTTTCTGCAGAACTGCTGCCTAGCCACTCGGTCCCTAGTCTGTAACAGTGAATGGGATTCTTCCGTCTTAAGTGCAAGGAATAACACATCCACTGCTTTGCCCTCATCCACAGACCCAGTTATCTCGTCATAGAAGGCAATTAGGTTAGTCAGGCATGACTTGCCCTTGGTGAATCCATGCTGACTGTTCCTGATCACTTTCCTCTCCTGTAAGTGCTTCAGAATTGATTCCTTGAGGATCTGCTCCATGATTTTTCCAGGGACTGAGGTGAGGCTGACTGGCCTGTAGTTCCCCGGATCCTCCTCCTTCCCTTTTTTAAAGATGGGCGCTATATTAGCCTTTTTCCAGTCATCCGGGTCCTCCCCCAATCGCCCTGAGTTTTCAAAGATAATGGCCAATGGTTCTGCAATCACATCCGCCAACTCCTTTAGCACCCTCGGATGCAGCGCATCCGGCCCCATGGACTTGTGCTTGTCCAGTTTTTCTAAATAGTCCCAGACCACTTCTTTCTCCACAGAGGGAGAGGACCACTTCTTTCTCCTATACAGGAGGTTGAGGGAAGAGGGCTGGAGTGAGGGGTCTAAGGACAGTGGGTGGGGGTGCGGAGAGCAGGGGGACTATAGGGGAGGTTGAGGGAACAGGGCTGGGGTGGGGGGTCTGAGGGCAGTGAGTGGGGGTGGGGAGAGCAGGGGGACTATAGTGGAGGCTGAGGGAATGGGGGGTCTGAGTGCAGGGGGTGGGGGTGGGGCAGTGGGGGGAACTGGGGGCGGCTGAAGGAACAGGGTCGGGCGGTCTGAGGGCAGTGGGTTGGGGTGGGGCAGTTGGGGGGACTGTGGGGGAGGCTGAGGGAACAGGGCTGGGGTGGGGGGTCTGAGGGCAGTGGGTCGGGTGGGGATGTGGGGGAGGCTGAGGGAACAGGGTCGGGGTGGGGGGGTCTCAGGGCAGTGGGGCAGCGGTGGGGCACTGGGGGAGGCTGAGGGAACAGGGTCGGGGTGGGGGGTCTGAGAGCAGTGGGTGGGGGTGGGGCAGTGGGGGGGACTGTGGGGGAGGCTGAGGGAACAGGGCTGGGGTGGGGGGTCTGAGGGCAGTGGGTTGGGGTGGGGAGAGCAGGGGGACTATTGTAGAACTGATGAATGAAATTGTTTACTTTATTAATGTAACTTCATAAGTAAAGTTTTATGAATGAAACAACATTCATTCATAAAACCGGTTACCCCAATAACTGGCTAATTGACAATTAAGATGCTTGTTAAGAGCCACAGCATTCAGCCAGTTGCTCTTGTAAGTTTCACTGTCAATCCAATTCCTGCTTAAATGACTGAGACTTGCACTGTTTCAGTATTGTAACTTCTGTTCATTGTTTGCCATATTGTAATTCAAACTCCATTTTACAACGCTTACTCCATTTTGTAAAAGCTGGCTCCAACCTTCATTTTTGCAAAACCCTGCTGTAACCTTATTAGTTTAGTTCAGATGTGTGAATGAGGTATGTATGAATGATGGAATCAACCTCCAGCCCCAGCCTGTCCTGATGAAATAAAGTGCAAACACCAAGGGCTGAAGATGCAGACAACAGCCCTAACAAAGTAAGAAGAGTACAAAAAAGAACAAAAGTGCAAATGAAGGAAGATCAAAGCCAGTTCCGAGGCTGAAAGTCACGTCTGCCATTGATGGGTGATCAATCACACCGAACCCAGGGGCAGCGTGACACAGCAAGACCTATAGACTCTGGATTCAAACTAAAAGCCTAAAAAAAGGATGGGTGAGATGGAAGACTTTGGAGGGTAACGTTCTGCTG
>NW_020691515.1:0-1077 GCF_002925995.2 Terrapene triunguis
CTCTCGCTCATATTGGGCTTTTTTAAAATCAGTCATTGACTGCCTCCACGCATTCAGCTGTGCTCTGTCAGCGTGGGAGGCAGTCTGAAGTTCAGTAAACATTTCGTCACGCGTCCTTCGCTTCCTTCTTCGAATATTCACTAGCCTCTGCGAAGGAGTAAGATTTGCAGCTGGTGGAGAAGGGAGAGGTTGTTAAAAAAGATACATTTTAGAGAACAATGGGTAGACTCTTTCACGTTAGATTTTGCTGTTCACAACATCACACAGCACATGTGCTTTCGTTACAAGGTCGCATTTTTCCTCTTATATTGAGAGTCTCCTGGTTTGGTGTGAGAGATCACTCACGCAGTGCCAGAACACAGATTTCAGCTTGCAGGCAGCCATGGTAAGACATATAGTCTTTGGGCTTTTTTAACCTTCTTAACATGTGGGGATGGTTTCAAACAGTTCTGCCCTCATTTCCCATACCAAGCACCCGTGCCATTTAAAATGGGTTTGCAATGTAAAAGGAGGGGCTGCGATTTCAGGTTTAACATGCAGCACAAACCCAACTAACTCCCCTCCCCCTCACACCCAATTCTCTGGGATGGTCACTTCAACCCTCCCCCCCCACCGCGTGGTTAACAGCGGGGAATATTTCTGTTCAGCAGACCAGGAAGGGGCACCTCTGAATGTCCCCTTAATAAAATTGCCCCATTTTAACCAGGTGACCGTGAATGATATCACTCTCCTGAGGATAACAAAGAGCGATAAGGAATGGATGTTGTCTGCATGCCAGCAAACACCGGGACCATACGCTGCCATGCTTTGTTATGCAATGATTCCAGACTACGTGCTACTGGCCTGGCGTGGTAAAGTGTCCTACCATGGCGGACAGGATAAGGCAGCCCTCCCCAGAAACCTTTTGCAAAGGCTTTGGGAGTACATGAAGGAGAGCTTTCTGGAGATGTCCCTGGAGGATTTCCGCTCCATCCCCATACACGTTAACAGACTTTTCCAGTAGCTGTACTGGCCGCGATTGCCAGGGCAAATTAATCATTAATCATTAAACACGCTTGTTTTTAAACCATGTGTAAT
>NW_020691516.1:0-2532 GCF_002925995.2 Terrapene triunguis
CAGGCATCACCTCTGAGCACAGCAACCCGCGGCCTGCCCCATGGCCAGGGAGGCCAAGCCCCCCCGCCACAGAGCCCGGCGCAACCCCCAGGGGCCCAGGCCGCCCTGCCCCACGGGTACCCAGCCCTCAGCCAGGGGTGAGTTAATCTGGGCCAGCGCAAGCCCGTGGCCAGCAGAGGGCAGACTGCAGCCCTGCCCCCCCAGCTCTGGAGCACACAGAGTCCCCAGGCGGGGCAGACTCAGGGACAGGGCCCACGTTCCGCCTGCCTGCCCCCCTCCAAGGGCACTGCCAGGCTGGGGGAACCTGGCCAGCTTCCTGCAGAGGTGTCCGAGGAGTGCAAGGTTTGCTGCAGAACCAGCCCCTTTGCACGGGCTGCATTTGTGCCCCCTCTGCGTGGGCCTCCAATGAGCACCCCGCCTCGCCAGCTTGTGGCAGGGCCATGTGCTGAGAGCCAGTCCGGGGCACTGCCCGGGGAAAGCCCACCTGCAGGGGTAGCCATGAGCGTCTGCCCTGGGAATCTGGCCCCAGGGGTTACACTTGGTCAAACCAGGACCCCTGACCCTCCACGAGCACCGATAACAATCCTATGCTGCCAGACACCAGCACCCCCATGCCCTCCGCTACGACCAGCCCCGCCACACAGACTGGGCCGGGGGCTAGTCCAGCAGGTGAGCTCCAGGCTCAGCCCAGAGGGAGATGCTGCCAGGGCACAGCCCTGCGGTGAGAGCCGAGGGGAGGGGCTGCCCTGGGGTCTGCGGGAGACGTCCCCCTTTCCAGAGGGGCGATCGCAGCCGCCGCGGTGCGCACTGTGCAGCTCCTGCTCCATACGCTGCCCTGGCACGGTCATCCCCAGGACCCCCTGCTCTAGGGCAGGGATGCGGGCACCGCAGCACCTGCCTGGCACCACGCAACAGAGCCAGGCTCACACAGTGGGACGCTGAGCCCACCTCTGCCAGACAAGGAGTCACCCTCTGATGGCTGTTGGGGAGCTAGGGGCTTGACCCACTTCCACAGGGGGCCTGGTGGTTGTGAGGGGGACCCTCTTGGCCACGGAGAGGGGCCTGCCCTCCCCTGACCGGAGTGATGCATGGGGCGGTGCCTGTCCTGGCTCCGGGCAGACCCCAGGGCTGTAGGTCTCCAGGTCTCCTCCCTGCCCCTCCTGCGCACTCCCTCTGCTCCCGCTGCCAGCCTCCACCCGGCCTTGCTCAATGCCTGGGGGCAGCACCTGCCCAGTCAGCGAGGGCGCAGGAAGCTCAGGGGGGCGGTCACAGAGATGCTCCCCACAGGGGGGTACTGGAGAAGGGCTATGCACAACGAACCCTGCTCCGCCTGGGAGAGCAACCCGAGAGCCTGTCCTGCAGGGAACTCCCAACTCGTCTCAGCCCCTCCCCGGCCTAGCGGAGACCCTGGCAGGTTGAGTCCGGGGAGCAGGGGGGCTGACCAGGGCCAGGGTCTCAGCTATTTCCTCCAGCTCCCCAAGCCACAGCAGCCAGCAAGGGGGGGAAGCCCCGGAGCTGCCTGGCGCAGCAGGCCTATGGTACGAGTCGAAGTGTGGGGCGGTCCCCCGAGCTGGGAGCCCAGCTCCCCCGCTGAGACGCCTCCAGCCAGCAGAGCACAGAGCGGTGCCGAGCCGCCGGCCTTATTGGGCTAAAGAATGTAAAAGGCTGGAGTTTGCTGCACACACGGATTCCCTTTCATGGCCCTGCAGCAGCCCAGCGAGCAGGCAGGGGATGTCAGCAGCACCAGCCCGGCCCCGCTCCCACATCAGCTGGGACCAGGGGCAGCTGATGAGCAGGGTCAGGGAGGGGTCACAGGCCTGGGTCACAGGGGGCACCCCCTCTAGGACCCCCACACAGACATACACCAGTCTCCCAAGGCACCTCCATGTTTGTGCGCCCTGCCTTCACTCTCTGCCAGGAGTGGTCTTGATTTTGCCTGGGAAGCTTGTCCTATCCCAGGGGGGCGGTGGCGGGGGGGGTGGACATCCCCCAGCTCGAGCACAGACCCAGCTGTTCCCGGCCAGGAGCCCGGAGGTTGGTCACAGAAGGCTCAACGCCTTCGAGCGGCCAGACTGGAGCAACGAGGACACAGGCTGGCCAGGAGCCCCAGCAAGGCCATGCCGCCTCCCCCAGAGGGCAGCACTGAGCTGGGAGCCCACAGCACCACCCACTGACCTACCTTGGAGCCTGGCACTGCTGCAAGAAAGCCCACAGCTCCGTCCACCCACGCCATCTACCTGGAGGGTGGCACCACCACAGGGAGCTCCGAGCCGACTCTGCAGCCAGCCCAGAGGGAAGCAGCATCCCCGAACAAGGCAGTTCACAGCACACTGCTGTGGGGAAGCTCGCAGCCCCAAGGGGGAGACTGGCACAAGGGAGCTCCCAGCAATGCTCACACAAGCACCCCCAGCAGAAGCATTGCTGGGTGTCTGCAAAACATCCCCAGAGAGGGGGTGCACAAGTCAACATGGCCAGCAGGGAGCTACTGCGGAGAAGCTCGCAGCGTCACTGGAGAGGGGGCACTGCTGCGGA
>NW_020691517.1:0-565 GCF_002925995.2 Terrapene triunguis
CCCTACATTTGAACCCTAAAGTTCAAAGTGGGGATCCAGCCTTGACATGGTGGCATAGCGGTGGAGATCGTTTTAACCCAAAAGCCAGTAAGAGATTTTTTTTTCTCCTTCTAGCTGCTTGGAGAGCAGAGCTGAAGGTAGATGCATATCTTATCTCTCCTTGCCTGAAGGCAGAGGTGTTAAGTTTTTTTTTAACAAGGGGCTTTGTTAAGAGAAGGGTTCAATCAGTGAGCAAACTTTGAACTGGTAAAGGCAATTTACAAGTTGAATTGTTTTTTTTTTCTTTTTACATCCTCGGGAGTAGCTTGTTAGAAAGTCTCTGTTAACTCAGCAGCAGCCAGAGCTAAGTACACATCCCAGTCTCAGTCAACTGCAGAGGGTGTGACCCAGCACAAGAAAACAGGAAAATGACTGCCAAAGAACTAACTAACAAAATAGAACTGGCCAGACTAGAAGCAGAAGAAAACGAGAGAAAACATCAGAGACTGCTTGAAATTAAAAAACTCGAGGCAGAGCAGCATGAAAGAGAAGAAAAAGCCAAACAGGAGGCCCATGAAAGAGAAGA
>NW_020691517.1:575-5253 GCF_002925995.2 Terrapene triunguis
AAACAGGAGGCCCATGAAAGAGAAGAAAAAGCCAAACAGGAGGCCCACAAGAGAGAGATGGAACTGGAAGCAGCAAGGACTAGGCAGAATGCAGCAGACCATCCTAACAACTCCTCTCCAGGTACCACTTCCCATCCCAGGAAATTCCCCACCTACAAGGCAGGCGATGATACTGAGGCCTTCTTAGAAAATTTTGAAAGGGCCTGCCTTGGATACAACATCCCTCTAACCCAGTACATGGTAGAGCTGAGACCGCAGCTCAGTGGACCCTTAGCAGAGGTGGCGGCTGAAATGCCTAAGGAACACATGAACAGTTATGAACTTTTTAAAAACAAGGCCAGAATCAGAATGGGGCTAACACCTGAGCATGCCCGTCGGCGGTTCAGAGCCCTAAGGTGGAAACCAGATGTGTCATTTACCCGGCATGCCTACCACATTCAAAAAAATTGGGATGCCTGGATATCAGGAGCAAATGTTAAATCTACGGAAGAGTTGCCCTTCCTATTGCAAATGGAGCAGTTTTTAGAGGGTGTTCCTGAGGAAATAGAAAGGTACATCCTAGATGGGAAGCCCAAAACTGTAACCGAGGCGGGGGAGATTGGAGCCAAATGGGTGGAGGTGACAGAAAAGAAAAAAGCTAGTAGCAGTTGGAGCGAATATCAGAAGGGGCAAGCCGAAACAAAACCTTACCACCGGGGACAACCCAAGGCCCCACCCACATCCCAAGGGAAACCCCAGACGCCTTCTCACCCCACCCCACCAGTCTCCACCAACCAACATCGCCCCGGTGATACCTTAGCAGGGCGATGTTTTAAATGTAATGAACTGGGGCATATAAAGGCTCACTGCCCCAAGAACCCCAACCGATTACAGTTCATTACACCCCAGTCACACCAAAGATCCCCAGACCCAGATGCCTCTCTCATACCCTCGGAGCGAAGGGAAACCTTGAGAGTGGGCGGTAAGAAGGTTATCGCTTGGAGGGATACTGGGGCACAAGTGTCAACTATCCACCAATCCCTAGTGGACCCCAAACTCATCAACCCGGAGGCTACAGTGACAATTCAACCCTTCGTGTCACAGTCTGTAACCTTGCCTACAGCCCAGTTGCATGTCCAGTACAAGGGCTGGGCAGGAATGTGGACTTTTGCAGTATATGACAATTATCCCATCCCCATGCTGCTGGGGGAAGACTTGGCCAACCATGTGAAGCTAGCCAAGAGGGTGGGAATAGTCACCCGCAGCCAGGCTAAGCAAGCTTTCACCCCCATCCCTGTTCCTGAGCCGTCCACCAGAGCCCCGTCGGTGTTACCGGAGACCCAAACACAGGTGGTGGAACCGGATTCCCTGCCAACGACTGCAACAGCCGTAGTGGATCCAATTCCAGAGACCCAGCCAAAGCCAGTCCCGGAACCGGAACTGACAACGCAAACAGCACCAGAACCATTGCCAGCACTGAGTCCAGCGCTTGCAACCCCGTCTACAACTCCAATGCCAGAGGGCACCAGCGAGCCTGAACTGGCGGAAGCAGCAGATAACCCTACCCAAGAGGCTCAGCCAGAGCCTGAGATCCCACATAGTGCACCAGAGGACAGCGGTTCACAGTCAATGAAAACAGCCCCAGCACCTGCATCGCTTCCAGAGGGACCAAGCCCCAGTCCACAGTCCAAGGAGGAACTGATGTCTCCAGCATCAAGGGAACAGTTCCAGGCCGAGCAGGAAGCAGATGACAGCCTTCAGAAAGCTTGGGCGGCGGCACGGAGCACCCCACCGCCTCTCAGCTCTTCTAACCGATCCCGGTTTGTTGTAGAACAAGGACTTTTATACAAGGAAACTCTTTCTGGTGGGCACCAGGAAGACTGGCATCCTCAAAGACAGTTGGTAGTTCCCACTAAGTATCGGGTAAAGCTCTTGAGCTTAGCCCATGATCATCCCAGTGGCCATTCTGGGGTGAACAGAACCAAAGACCGGTTGGGGAAGTCCTTCCACTGGGAGGGAATGGGCAAGGACGTTGCTAATTATGTCCGGTCTTGTGAGGTGTGCCAACGAGTGGGAAAGCCCCAAGACCAGGTTAAAGCCCCTCTCCAGCCACTACCCATAATTGAGGTCCCATTTCAGCGAGTAGCTGTGGATATTCTGGGTCCTTTCCCAAAGAAGACACCCAGAGGAAAGCAGTACGTACTGACTTTCATGGATTTTGCTACCCGATGGCCGGAAGCTGTACCCTTAAGCAACACCAAGGCTAAAAGTGTGTGCCAGGCATTAGCAGACATTTTTGCCAGGGTAGGTTGGCCCTCCGACATCCTTACAGATTCGGGAACTAATTTCCTGGCAGGGAAAATGAAAAACCTGTGGGAAGCTCATGGGGTGAATCACTTGGTTGCCACCCCTCATCACCATCAAACCAATGGTCTGGTGGAGAGGTTTAATGGAACTTTGGGGGCCATGATACGTAAATTCGTAAATGAACACTCCAATGATTGGGACCTAGTGTTGCAGCAGTTGCTTTTTGCCTACAGGGCTGTTCCACATCCCAGTTTAGGGTTTTCACCATTTGAACTTGTGTATGGCCGCGAGGTTAAAGGGCCATTACAGTTGGTGAAGCAGCAATGGGAGGGGTTTACGCCTTCTCCAGGAACTAACATTCTAGACTTTGTAAGCAACCTACAAAACACCCTCCGACACTCTTTAGCCCTTGCTAAAGAAAACCTAAAGGATGCTCAGGAAGAGCAAAAGGCCTGGTATGATAAACATTCCAGAGAACGGTCCTTCAAAGTAGGAGACCAAGTCATGGTCTTAAAGGCGCTCCAGGCCCATAAAATGGAAGCGTCGTGGGAAGGACCATTCACGGTCCAGGAGCGCCTAGGAGCTGTTAACTATCTCATAGCCTCCCCCACCTCCAACATAAAGCCTAAGGTATACCATGTTAATTCTCTTAAGCCCTTTTATTCCAGAGGATTAAACGTTTGCCAGTTTACAGCCCAGGAAACAGATGACGCGGAGTGGCCTGCAGGTGTCTACTACGAAGGAACAAGGAACGGTGGCGTGGAAGAGGTGAACCTCTCCACGACCCTGGGACGTCTACAGCGACAGCAGATCAAGGAGCTGTGCACAAGCTTTGCACCGATTTTCTCAGCCACTCCAGGACGGACCGAACGGGCATACCACTCCATTGACACAGGTAATGCTCACCCAATTAGAACCCCATCCTACCGGGAGTCACCTCATGCCCAAGCTGCTATACAAAGGGAGATCCAGGACATGCTACAGATGGGTATAATCCGCCCCTCTAACAGTGCATGGGCATCTCCAGTGGTTCTAGTTCCCAAACCAGATGGGGAAATACGCTTTTGCGTGGACTACCGTAAGCTAAATGCTGTAACTCGTCCTGACAACTATCCAATGCCACGCACAGATGAGCTATTGGAAAAATTGGGACATGCCCAATTCATCTCTACTTTAGACTTAACCAAAGGGTACTGGCAAGTACCACTAGATGAACCCGCTAAGGAAAGGTCAGCCTTCGTCACCCAGGCAGGGGTGTACGAATTCAATGTACTCCCTTTCGGGTTGCGAAATGCACCCGCCACCTTCCAAAGACTTGTAGATGGTCTCCTAGCGGGATTGGGAGAATCTGCAGTTGCCTACCTCGATGATGTGGCCATTTTTTCTGATTCATGGACAGAGCACCTGGAGCACCTGGGAAAAGTCTTCGAGCGCATCCGACAGGCAGGACTAACTGTTAAGGCTAAAAAGTGTCAAATAGGCCAAAACAGAGTGACGTACCTGGGGCACCAGGTGGGTCAAGGAACTATAAATCCCCTACAGGCCAAAGTGGATGCTATCCAAAAGTGGCCGGTTCCAAAGTCAAAGAAACAGGTCCAATCCTTCTTAGGCTTGGCCGGATATTATAGGCGATTTGTACCACACTACAGCCAAATCGCCGCCCCGCTGACAGACCTAACCAAAAAGAAACAGCCAAATGCAGTTCAGTGGACTGATGAGTGTCAAAAGGCCTTTAACCAGCTTAAGGCAACACTCATGTCTGACCCTGTGCTAAGGGCCCCAGACTTTGACAAACCGTTCCTAGTAACCACAGATGCTTCCGAGAGAGGCGTGGGAGCAGTTTTAATGCAGGAAGGACCGGATCAAGAATTCCATCCTGTCGTGTTTCTCAGCAAGAAACTGTCTGAGAGGGAAAGCCACTGGTCAATCAGCGAAAAGGAATGCTACGCCATTGTGTACGCGCTGGAAAAGCTACGCCCATATGTTTGGGGACGGCGTTTCCAACTACAAACAGACCATGCTGCGCTACAGTGGCTTCATACCGCCAAGGGAAATAACAAAAAACTTCTTCGGTGGAGTTTAGCTCTCCAAGATTTTGATTTTGAAATACAACACATTTCGGGAGCTTCTAACAAAGTGGCTGATGCACTCTCCCGGGAAAGTTTCCCAGAGTTAACTGGTTAACAATTGTTCTTGGAATGAAACCTATTGTTAGTTTTTATATAATCAGTAGTATGTCTAAAGATACATGTGTCTTATTAACTCTGTTTTCTCCTAGAACTCCAGGAAGAAATCACAGCCAGTGTGGAACCGAACGTCCAACACTATCTGTGATTTGGGGGGCGTGTCATAACTATGAAGGGAAGGGTAACAGCTCTCTGTGTACAGAGAC
>NW_020691518.1:0-9361 GCF_002925995.2 Terrapene triunguis
ATTTAAACGAGTGCAGTGAACCTTATGCCATTTTTTCTGAATAGCTATTTCATTTGAAAGCTATTTTTAACTGGAAAGTAATTGGGATAGTTGTGATATACATTCATTATGTAGGGCTATTTGGGGCCCAACCTGTATTTCTCTTGTATACATTGCTCCTCATGAAGTAGTGTTGACAATAACTTTCATTTTTAAAGTCAGTGAGAGTTTTGGGTGTGCAAGAAATGAAGAATCAGATCCTTTTATTGTTGTTGGCAAAACAATGACCTTCAGATTATGTCTATATCGATATAAA
This sequence comes from Terrapene triunguis, assembly GCF_002925995.2. NCBI lineage: Eukaryota > Metazoa > Chordata > Testudines > Emydidae > Terrapene > Terrapene triunguis. Next base: position 296 of record NW_020691518.1, read on the forward strand.
ATAAAATAAAATAAAAAGATAATATGGTTCATATATATGAACAAGTTGCAGTTTTACCCATTTGCAGAAGTCCACTTTTATCTGCCTTTTTTTTACTTCCTATATTGGTTAATTATACATCTCACCTACTTTTAACGTCTCTCTATCTGTTTCAGAGTGATTTAAATGTATTCACCACCATTGGTTCAGGGAATTGGAAGGGTCCACCCTTCACTTAGATGCTTTCCTGGGATTTTACTGAGGGAGCACAGCTTTAAACTCCTGCAGGATCGCCACAGTGACCTTGCTGGCAGAGGTTGCAGTGGAGCTGAGCTCAATCAGAGCATTCCCTGTGGCTTCCCTTTTTTGAAAATCAGAAAGAAATACTTCAGAAAGTGGAAGCATGGGCAAATTGCTAAGGATGAGAACAAAAGAACAGCACAAGCATGTAGGGAAAAAATCGAAAAGGCTAAGACACAAAATGAGTTCTACCTAGCAAGGGACAAAAAAGACAATCAGGAGTGAGCACGCTGGACAAAGGAGCTCCTGCCAGCAAGCTAATGAAGAGATGCCCAGAGACAACAGCCTAGGAGGGGACGAACTGACCGATAGGCTAGAGAGCCTGTAGAGATCCCGGGGAAGGTAGGAAGCTCAGGGCACTGTCAGAGTCACGAAGGCTGATCTTGCCTATCTTGCTTGAGGATCCGGAACTGGAACCCAGTGGAGTAGTTGTGCCTGGATTCCCCTACTAACCGCTGATGGATTTGGGAGTGAAGAAAGAGTTTTCAGACTCCCAGGCACCGGGAATAGATTGACAGCCCCGCTAGGCTATATGAGCCCAGGTGCTGCACCACACTTGGGCAGAGGGGGCACCACTACCTCACAGGACCAATGTAGAACATAAACATTGAATTAATCTACAGCTTTTGCAGTGTTTTATTCTGTAATATCCTAATAATTTAGGAATGGAAGGAAACTGATCTCAGAATGTATTTGTGCATCAAAGCTGCTATTTTTATTTGTTAAACATAAAATCCTACCTGCTTCATACCACCAAGAATCAGAGCTGACAAAAAAGAAATTTTTTAGTAATAGCTTGGCCTTAAACTTAATATGCTAATTTAAACAGTAGAGAACACTAATAAAAGCTAGTGCGATGGTGCTCCCCTCCTCATCTCTTGTGATTCACAGATATTGCTTTTCTGAGAACTGTAAAAGAGCGGTTTTCAACCTCTGGTCCACAGACCTCTGAGGGTCCGCAGACAATGTCTAAGATTTCCAAAGGGATCTGCACCTCCATGTGACATTTAAGGGTCCACAAATGAAAATTTTTTGAAAAGTACTGCTGCAGAATATTTGTGATTTTGAACCAACAAGGATTATAACCTTTGAATCAGATTCCATAGTTATGAATTCAGTTATGTACTTTCTCTCCATGAATCTCACTGTTAAACAACACACAGTTGATCAGCACCAAACACATGCAGAATTGACAGACATGAGATGGAATAGTTACTAAGCATTTAGTAGTTATTTCCTCCCACAATGTAATCCATAGCACTTCACTACTAGCTAAAATGGTTATAGAATCTTGGAACCTTTTGAAGTTAAATAAATTTTACAAATAAAACAACTTTAAAATTGCCTGCACAAATAAATGTTGTTTGACATTTTCCTCACAGATCCAAAGAGCATAATCATAGAATCACATAAATTCTTCACCATAGTATAAATATGTTCTCTCTAGTCTCTTAAAAATATAAAGTTGCATCGTTCATATTATATACCTGATGGGAATTAATGTTTAGAGACTTGCTAATAAGAGGAAGGTTAATGATTTCCCTAAATTGTACCCACCAGGAACTGTTTTTAATGGTCTTGAAACTACTTAACATGCAGGTACACAAATTATCGAAGTTGCTCTCCGCTGACACCACATAATGATGTTTCAGGAGTGGAAGAACTTTCTTTTAAGGGTAGAAACAACTTTACAATGGAAGGAGTTGTGGGCACACCCTGCATTACGCAAGATCTAATTGGGTGAAATTCAACTCTGCAAGGAAGGCCAGCACAAGGCCTATGCACCACTTAAACCCTGTTATGAGGTCATAAGTGGGATTTAAATTGTGCATACGTCTTTTGCAGGGCTTCTGTAGCGGGCTGAATTTCACCCATTGTAAATTTAGAGGTCATGTTTTCAAAAGAGCTCATCACCCAGCAGCTTCCATTTAGGCAGCTAAGTAAGTGGAGATAGTTTCAAAAGAGCTCAGCTTCTATCTAAAGCTTCCCCACTGGAAGCTGCCAGGTGGTAAATTCTTTTGAAAAATCTAGTCCCACTTGGGAATGCTGAACACTTGAAAATCAAGTCAGACATGATAGGAGGTTCATAAGGATATAATTCAACTAGCTTTCCCAATCTACTTAAGGCAAATGCTAATTACTTATGTGGGCTAACAGCATTCATTTATGTTATAACAGAGAGAGGTACTAGGAGAAATGAATTTAATTCCCTCAGCTGCCCCATTTCTACATGAAAATACTATACTTAGCCACCTTTCATTGAGCTTTGAAATTCTCACCTGGAAAGCACTATATACATGCAAAATATTTATTAATGAACAATTTTAAGATAGATGAAGTTTGTCCGTATTTCCCAAACTCACCATTTTAGTTCTACGGATTGCTGAGTTCCATTATTCTGAAATATTTTTCCCTTATCACTTTGGAGTTTTTTTTATTATATATACATATATATATATATATATATATAAAATCTGTGTTTTTTACACACACACACACACCCCTACCTCTCTGGCAAAAATGATATTCACACTATATAAAGCACAAAAGGTGCAACATAGCCTATTTCACCCCATTGCAAAATGGATGTGACTTAAAAAAGAGCGGTAAATATTATTGCTATTACTTTTTGTTTACCTCCCCCACAAACACACAAATTCTAAAAGGCAGAGACAGCGCTTCATTTTCTCATTCACTTGTAGAATTAGACTCTCTTAATCACCTTGAAATCATTTTAAAGCAGAGAGTGATGCCCTATTTTATTAATTTAATTATAATGGGAAGAAAGTAATCAAGCCATTATTGGGTTCATTTTTCCTCAGAAATGTACAACTTTGTATCTAGTAATAGTACAGTATGAATCGTTTTGTGTCAAATACAGCTTCTAAGTACTTGCGGTTTTGGTTTTATTGGAATAAGAGTGAGAAATTATTCAAGAGGCAAGACTATAAAAAGTTGTTCTCTCTGTATGAAGTGGCTTAAAACAGGGTCCTGGATACTTGAGTCCACTTTTCTCCCTCTGACTATCATGGTAGTTGGGCTTATTTGAAGAGCTAGAGGCAACAGCTTCCTATCCTTTACCTGGAGGGCCTAGTGGCTGGGCATTCTCTGTGATGAATGGTCTTTGGCTGTGGAGTTTACTTCCCCAACAGGTTTGCCAGTGCCTGGACCAGAAAACTTTCAGAGCATGCTGAAAGGACTCACCTGCTCTTCCTAGCTTTTTCTGGAATTGGTGTCAAGGAGGAGATAGATTGATTTGTAATCTTTTTTTAGGGCCTGGTAAAGTTTTAGGAGGTCTCTCTCTCTCTCTTTTTTGTGTGTGTAAAAGATGTTATGTATTTTATTAACTCTCACATTATGCCTAGAAAACATGACCAGCATAACTGGAATGAAATCTAACAAACAACATTTAACAAATAGTGAAAGTTTTAATAAAAACGTTTTAAACTAATCAGAAGGATGATGACGTTTGTTTTCTGGTCAACAGTACATAGGATAATGAATTTTGACAATTAGGAACAATGCTTGGTAGATATATGACTTGAATATCTAAAGAGAAGTCAAAAATATTTATCCCACTTGAACTATGCATTTTGAAATGGCAAGACAAAGAGAAGAAACAAAGTTCTGTTGCGAACAGACATTTCACTCAGAACCATCACTATTTACACCACATTTTTAAACGTGGGTACCTAAATTTGGACATCTAAATCCATATTTAGTTACCTAAATCAAAGTGGCCTCATTTTCAGAAATGCTCCCTGTGGAAATCAGGCCACTTACTGTGTTCCTGTGTGATTCCAACCTCAACTACCCATTTGATCATTTTCCCCCCCATGCACTGCTCTACCTTCTTCCATGCACCATAGAACACCCTCCCCAAATTCATCAATCCTCTCAGTCAAATTTCTATTCAAGACACTTCTGTTGGGACACTTATAAGGAATCACCCAACTAATGATGATTAGATAGAGGGCACATGGAACAATCAATATGTTTTTAATCTTTTATGTTCTATAAGGGGAAATAAATGCATATACAGTGCACTCCTTTTATAAGAATCACATCCATCCCAGATGATTTGATTCTTATAAGCAGTTGATTCTTACAAGTGGAATTGCAAAGAATGGATGAAATCTACTGTTATGTTTTAAACAACTGTTTTTTTTTATTTAAATGAGAATCAACTCATTTACCATAACTAAATTCTTTAGACTTTAAATATATTCAACATGGAACAAAATCATACCAATATTCTAACTGAGCAACACGCTATTAATTTTATTATCACCACCAATCATTTGGCTGGTTCTTTTATTCAAGGCAGTAATTAATACTGTACAGAATGTTACAACTTTACACAAAGTGTAAATTAGTGGAGCTATTTACCTCTTAAGTATACAAAGATACAAATTTTAAAAAAAATCTCTCAAATAAATGGCAACGAACATAACATATAAAAGTGAATTAAACTGACTTTTATATCATAAATATAATTGTAAAACAACAAAACCCACTGTTTAACTGTATTGACTCACGTTAATGTTTATTTTGGAGTGTCACCATCCACCGTCTCTCTCTGGAGTTCATGTCTGGCACTGTGAATTCACAATGCAGTGACACAGTCACTGTTTGATTACAAACTTGTCCAGTGTTCCCTAGATCATTGCACGATCCACAACATTGTCAACCTCCTTTTCAAGGTGATATAGGAGGTTAAGATCATTGAAGCCCTTGTACAATACGTCATTTGTCAAAGTTTACATCACATCCTTTATTTGGGTCAAGGATTGGACAATTACCTCAGCATAAGAGTTCATCTCTGCATCATTTTCGAGTTTCACTTCAAAGTGGTCTCTGATATCAGTCACAATGTCCTCATCAGAGAGAAGTTTCCACAGCATTAGCATTGTTGTTCTCATCAATGTGGTGCAACACCATGTGAGCCATTTGCTTGCGAAAGTACACCTTGACAGTTCTGATAATTCCCTGATCACATGACTGAAGGATAGAAGTTATGTTCTTTGGGAGGAATTCAAGTCAGATATTCCTCAGTGCTACATCTTTTGTCACATAGGCTTTGCAGTTGTCCACAAGTTGCAAAATCTTTCTCCTTTTCTGGCCCAACTTTTGATCCACGTCCTTCAGCCATTAATCAAATAGATACCCGCTCATCTAGGCAGCTGCATTGGCAGTGTAGCAGATTAGAAGATGTCTCACATTTTAAAAACACAGTCGGTTTTGACTTTTCCTGATGATGAAAAGGTTCTTTTTCTTACCAGTCATGGAACAGATAAACAGATTAGTAATTCTTTCTTTAGACTTTTTTCCTCCTTTTTTATTGTGTGATTTAAAGGTGAGAGTGCCATCAGGCAGGACTTGAAAGTAAATTCCACTTTTATCTGTATTCCAAATGTCTTCTTCAGCGAAGTCATGTCTAATCTCGATCCACTCATTTTCTAACCATTCTTCATCTGACCTAATGTCCGCATCTTGGGCTTCTCCATGCATTTTCTTAAAAATAATCCCCTCTCATTTTTTAAAGTGCTCAAACCAGCCAGTGCTGGCCTTGAAGTCGGAAACATCCAGTACCACGGCAGTTCTTCCACTTTCTGCATCACCAATAGTCCTCTTAGGGCAGCATTTCTCTTTCTGGCACTTCTGATTCACTTCATAAATACCACCTCGAACCTAGCTGCCTTGCCTGACCACATTCTTTTTCTGTCTCCTTCATTTTGTATGTTGCTCTCTCTGTCTTTGAGAATATTATATAATGAAGATTGTGGAATGCCCAATTTCTGAGCTGCATTTCTTTGGCTGGTCTTGGTAGAACTCTATAAGGTGGTGTATTTCATCTGCAGAAAGCATCTTTCTTTTCCTGATACGTTGACTTACACATAAACAGCACAATTTTTTTTTCTACACAGGGATTATACTTCATACATGCTATATGCCTAATGACATGAGATAGTATCAAATTCAAAACTGCTTTGTTGACTTATTACATGTCATTGCATTTGATTGAGTATTGTATTATATGTAGTCAGTTTGCCCTGAAATGATTCTTATAAGCAGATTGCTTGATTCTTATAAGCAGAATATTTTAGCATGGTTAGTATAGGAATGATTTTGATCACTATAGACAGTCCCCATATCTATTCTAGCGACACCATCAGAGGACCCAACCACATGAGCCACACCATCAGGGGCTCATTTACCTGCATATCTACTAATGTGATATATGCCATCATGTGCCAGAAATGCCCCTCTGCCATGTACATTGGCCAAACCGGATAATCTCTATGTAAAAGAATAAATGGACAGAAATCAGACATCAGGAATGGTAACATACAAAAGCCAGTAGCAGAACACTTCGATCTCCCGGGGCATTCAATAACAGCTTTAAAAGTAACCATCATTCAACAAAAAATCTTCAAAAACAGACTTCAAAGAGAAACTGCAGAGCTACAATTCATTTGCAAATTTAACACCATCAATTTGGGCTTGAATAGGGACTGGGAGTCGCTGGCTCTCTACAAAAGCAATTTTCCCTCTCTTGGTATTGACACGTCCTCATCATAGAATCATAGAATATTAGGGTTGGAAGAGACCTCAGGAGGTCATCTAGTCTAATCCCCTGCTCAAAGCAGGACCAACACCAACAAAATCATCCCAGCCAGGGCTTTGTCAAGCCGGGCCTTAAAAACTTCTAAGGATGGAGATTCCACCACCTCCCTAGGTAACCCATTCCAGTGCTTCACCACCCTCCTAGTGAAATAGAGTTTCCTAATATCCAACCTAGGCTTCCCCCACTGCAACTTGAGACCATTACTCCTTGTTCTGTCATCTGCCACCACGCAGAACAGCCTAGCTCCATCCTCTTTGGAACCCCCCTTCAGGTAGTTGAAGGCTACTATCAAATCCCCCCATCACTTCTCTTCTGCAGACTAAATAACCCCAGTTCCCTCAGCCTCTCCTAGTAAGTCATGTGCCCCAGCCCCCTAATCATTTTTGTTGCCTTCCGTTGGACTCTCTCCAATTTGTCTACATCCCTTCTGTAGTGGGGGGGACCAAAACTGGACGTAATACTCCAGGTGTGGCCTCACCAGTGCCGAATAGAGGGGAATAATCACTTCTCTCGATCTGCTGGCAATGCTCCTACTAATACAGCCCAATATGCCATTGGCCTTCTTGGCAACAAGGGCACACTGCTAACTCATATCCAGCTTCTCGTCCACTGTAATCCCCAGGTCCTTTTCTGCGGAACTGCTGCTTAGCCAGTCGGTCCCCAGCCTGTAGTAGTGCATGGGATTCTTCCTTCGTGCAGGACTCTGCACTTGTCCTTGAACCTCATCAGATTTCTTTTGGCTCAATCCTCTAATTTGTCTAGGTCACTCTGGACCCTACTGCTACCCTCCAGTGTATCTACCTCTCCCCCCAGCTTAGGGTCATCTGCGATCTTGCTGAGGGTGCAATTCATCCCATCATCCAGATCATTAATAAAGATGTTGAACAAAACCGGCCCCAAAACCCAACCCCTGGGGCACTCTGCTTGATATCGGCTGCCAAATAGACATCAAGCCGTTGATTACTAGCTGTTGAGCCCAACAATCTAGCCAACTTTCTATCCGCCTTATAGTCCATTCATCCAATCCATACTTCTTTATCAATTATTGGGAGTGGACCACATCCACCCTGATTGAACTGGCTTTGTCAACACTGGTTCTCCACTTGTAATGTAACTCCCTTCTCTCCATGTGTCAGTATATTTATGCCTGCATCTGTAATTTTCACTCCATGCAGCTGAAGAAGTGGTTTTTTTTTTTACCCACGAAAGCTTATGTCCAAATAAATCTGTTAGTCTTTAAGGTGCCACCAGACTCCTCATTGTTTTTGTATATTATGATTGTTCCCCTGCCCCTCCTGCATGTGGCCCATGCTGCATGTAAGGTGCCCCCATGCTCCCTTGTGCTGGTATGCCCCCTACTTCTTCCTAGGTGTAGGGGAAAGCCAGCTTTGTAGAACCTCTATACCCCTCTCCTCTTGCAGTTTAGTAGGAAAGGGCATTGCCTTTAATTTGCACCCCTAACTCCAATGCTCCCAATGATGTAGTTATGCAGACATTGTCAAAGATCATATGCTGCTACCAATATTGTCCTGTTGCTGTTTATCCCCCCTCCAGAGCCACTAGGAGACCAAGAGGAAGATTGTGACTCTCTGAATCATAAACTCCGTCATGGGCTGATCCTGGAGCAGTGCAACAATGCATTTAGTATGAACTAAAGGTAGCATTTGGACTATACATTTTTTGAGGTACGAATTTGTGTCTTTCTGTATGTTTCTAAACCACCTAGTATAATGGGCCTGATTAGAAACTCTGGGTGCTACTGTTATATAAATATTACAAAGCAACAACAGTGACACCTAGGGTAATATCCTTGAAAGACCTAATTGTATCAAATGTATGTATTATTGTGGGCTGGGATTATATGCAACTCTCTATGGGGGGAAATGTAACGTAAGTGAAGCCTGGAAGTTCAAAAGACTATACTGAAAATATGCCAGACAAGTATCAAATTTTGAGACAATAAGTGTTAAGTGGATTTCCTAGGGAGATGTTAATGCAAATTCCCTAGCTCCCCTTATACAAAAACTCAACCTTTTGAAGCAATGCCCTGAGGAGGGGGTATTGTTTCCAGATTACCTGTTACAGAAGGCCAAGATCAAAGGCCTGAGCTGTATAAATAGGGTTACCATATTTGGAGCCTCCTAAAGGAGGACACTCCA
>NW_020691519.1:0-2224 GCF_002925995.2 Terrapene triunguis
CTCTTAGTATAACTTTTTAGGAGTGATGTACCCAAATAGTTGGATGCTAATGTTTAAATGTATTAACCTTAATTTGGGATATTGCAGATTATGTGTTTTATGACTTTTAAACCAAACTTTGTACATTTGAATAATTTAAGCACTACACTCAGATGTATACACACTCTTTCCTTAACCCGTGTATGAGATAATTTTAGCTTTAATAAAAACAATTAAATTTGAATGCAGGGGTCCTGCAATGTTGTTATCCATATGGTATAAGTAAAGGGCAGCAGATCTGTGCTTAGCAGACCTTTTTTGAGAGATTATGCTCCTGGCACTGCACTCGCTAAGCAGGCGGTAGGGGTGCCAAATCCCTATGGGAAGGGAAAGAGGGTGGGAACGGAGTTTCTATCCAGTGGGGGGGATTCTGTCTAAGAACAACTCTACACTAGAAATTACGTGGGAATAATCCACACTCCTGAGCGACGTAGTTATACTGAGCTAAGTGTTGATGTAGAGGCGGTGTTGTGTTGGTACTGTTTAAATGTGTTTAATTAGCTGTTTTAATAGTGTGTATAAGGTAAAGGTTATGTAAGTCACTGGCTTTAATGAAATCCAATATAAATAAATAAATTAATGGAGATATCCTATCTCCTAGAACTGGAAGGGACCTTGAAAGGTCATCGAGTCCAGCCCCCTGCCTTTACTAGCAGAACCAAATACTGATTTTGCCCCAGATCCCTAAGTGGCCCCCTCAAGCATTGAACTCACAACCCTGGGTTTAGCAGACCAATGCTCAAACCACTGAGCTATCCCTCCCCTCCATGTATATGGAGTATATCATCTGTAACCCTCGGATTCCATCTTTGTAAGCAGACTTGTTTACTGTTAAAGACACTGGATTTCCCTGTCTCAAACCGGACTGAACCAGTTTTTCCCGCCAAAACCAACCCCCAACATCCTATTCCCTCAAAACGTTTCCCACCACAAAGTCTATATAAGAACTTGCTCAGCGCCTGCGCAGGGCTGTCCCTTCCAGCGGTTGCGCGTGCATGGTCAGGTCTTCCTAACGCTCCAGAGCTAGAGAGAAGAGTACCAGCTATCCCGCCACTATCCATCTTACCTGTGGAGGGTCCTGCTTTCCTGGTGTCCATCATCCCACAGGGTCTTCCCACCTGCGACGAAATCCAACAGTCGTCGGGACTCCCCAGTAGTCCTCCTCGAAGGCGCTAAATCAGCCGGAGAGTAGAAGGTCCCGGGCTTCGCACCTGTGCGCTGTGTCCACTGCGCCTAAATCGTAGGAAAGGTTTCTGTACTGGGGTTTCATTTCTTGTTTTTCCGAATGCCAAGGGAGGTTTTGTGGGTCTGAGTGTCAAGCTCCTAAAGCCAGTCACTGAATCACTGTATGGTTAAGTTTGTGTTTCTTCCCCCCATTTTCCCAGTTTTCTGTACCGTTACCCTTAATACACTAACCTTTGTTTGCACCATATTACCTTGTCTTGTCTTCATTTTTATTACATCCCACAGGAAGGGAGGGACATCCTTATTGTAAGCTAAATCCACCGGTGACAGACACGGAAGGGAGCCGAGTCTGCTCTTCTGAGAAAAGGAGGTTTCCTTTTCCATATTTCCCCCTACCATTTCTGGAGTATTTTCTCTCTGAAGCGTTTCCTTACTCCCCTTGGGGTAACAGCGGGGCCGACATACTTACGGCCTCTCGCTGAGGCAGGGTTTGCTCTCTCTCATCGGCTTGGAGCATCTTCCCCCAAAGCGCTACAGCGGCGCCTGCTGTAAGTGATCTAGTGTAGACATGGCCTAAGGATTCTACGCACCATCAGACCCTTCTGCTCTCTCTTATTGAAAGGCAGAGCCGATTAGACTCAGTCGAGAGTCCCTTCTTTTGTTAAATGATCCCTGGAGCTCAAGTAGGGTGACCAGATGTCCTGATTTTATAGGGACAGTCCCGATATTTGGGGCTTTGTCTTACATAGGCGCCTATTACCCCCCCAACCCCTGTCCCGATTTCTCACACTTGCTGTCTGGTCACCCTAAGCTCAAGTCACTGATAACCAGGTCTGAGTGCCAAGGCCTAGACCTGCTGTGAGACAGGGGTTCAATGGCAGCGACTGCTCAGCCTGCACTAGCAGTGAGGTTCCCCCGCTCACTGCTGAAATCACTGAGAGCTGGGTTAAGCGGTGTGACCTCAAGATGTGGCATCACAGAGGTTGCAATAGAGAGGCAG
>NW_020691520.1:0-5363 GCF_002925995.2 Terrapene triunguis
ATGCGGTTCTGGCGGAACCCAACTGAGAGTGCCAACTCAGGACAAATTGCTCAAACAGGGCAGTTACAGCCCAAGGCTGGGGTCTTTTCCACCTCTAAGGCAAACCAAACCAGCCAGACTAAGAGGACTTCGGTCTCACCCCACTGGCTAACCGCAAGTCTCACAAGCAATCTCCTTAGACACTCCAGTTTCCCAGTATCACCACCAGTGCCACTCGTTATGGGGACAAATGGTTATGAAAACCAAAACCCCAGTAAAAGAAAAAGGTTCTCCTGATCCCAAAGGACCAAGCCCCAGACCCAGGTCAATATACAAATCAGATCTTACCCACAAATCACGCTGTTGCCAATCCTTTAGAATCTAAAATCTAAAGGTTTATTCATAAAAGGAAAAAGATAGAGATGAGAGCTAGAATTGGTTAAATGGAATCAATTACATACAGTAATGGCAAAGTTCTTGGTTCAGTCTTGCAGCAGTGATAGAATAAACTGCAGGTTCAAATCAAGTCTCTGGAATACATCCCCCGCTGGGATGGGTCCTCAGTCCTTTGTTCAAAGCTTCAGCTTGTAGCAAAGTTCTTCCAGAGGTATGAAGCAGGATTGAAGACAAGATGGAGATGAGGCATCAGCCTTATATAGTCTTTTCCAGGTGTAAGAACACCTCTTTGTCCTTACTGTGGAAAATTACAGCAAAATGGAGTCTGGAGTCACATGGGCCAGTTCCTGCATACCTTGCTGAGTTACAAGGCGTATCTGCCTTCTCTCAATGGGTCCATTGTATAGCTGATGGTCCTTAATGGGCCATCAAGCAGGCTAGGCAGAGCTAACACCAATTTGTCTGGGATGTCACCCAGCAGCATAGCATAAGTTTGAAATACAGACAGTATAGAGCCAATATTCCTAACTTCAACTACAAAATTGATACCCACATATAGACAGCATAATCATATCTAGTAAACCATAACCTTGTCTTAGACACCCCATTTGACCCCCTTTACACAAGATCTGGGTGCCACTACAGGACCTCGGTTGCAACAATGATCTATATGGTCCCAGATTATATCAATAACGTCACACCCCCAACGCAAAATTGATGCAGGAAGGGATGACACAAACATCACTGACTGCATCCCAAGAGCTCCCCATCCTTGGGTCTGTCTCACTACCGCTAGTATTGGGTTAGAAGTTATACCAGTGTATAACAGAAATGGTTTATCAAAGTCATGTTCAATAACATGATTGAACCTCTTTACAAACTCAAGGTAAAACTTAGTTAGAACAATAGTGGATTGGATCTGCTTTTGCAGCACGGTTCCTGAATGTCTCATGTGATTTTGCCAAGAGCTAAAGAAAACAGCTACTTTATTCATACAAGCTCTGGCAAATATTTGGAACCCAATTAACATCAAGTTAATGTAGATATTAAGGTTGTTTACAGTACAGGAATCTTGGCCTTTAGCCATGAAAGCAATATGGTAGTGTGCCTCGGTTTCCCTTTTTATACAGCACATCAGGTCTGGAATGTCTTTTCCCCTGTGAAAAGTTCCAATACTGTTTACAGGCATTAACTGTGAAACACCAGTATAACAAGGCCTTTTAACATAAAGTGTGTTCTCAGGTATTCCTTTTAACCTGTTCAATGGATTTTCCAAAAGATTAGGCACATTGTACATTTTTACAGTTTGTGGTAATAGCAACACATTTGTTACAAAAATTACCATTAGCAATAATAACAAATTCATTGCAAGTGTCCATTTACAATCATGGTTGTCATGCCACAGCCTTGGCTCAATACCATTGGAATTTGGGCATTTTAGGGTTAACCTGTGGCTTCCCTTTGCAAAATTCAGTTTTCTCTTTCCTCCTTGTCCTGCAGGATCAAACCCTGATTTCTCTTGCTTAACAGAATTTACTGGCTGATGGGGTGGGCTCTCTGTGCTAACAGCTATTAGCAAGTCCTTCCTCTCCCAGCCAGGCAAGTAATTTGCATTACCCCAGACAGGAGCCAGTCCACCAGTTTTCATATCCTTAACTGCTATCATTTCCAAGGCTGGACTCTGTCTTAAAGAGATACCACACAAATCCAAAGAGTCTGAGGGTGAGAGTTTGCCTGCTCTCCCCTGCATCCTCAAGCATTCGGCCATAAAACTGTTCTGCTTTGAAACCCCAGTAACCAAATCTGTCCTCAGACCCTGAAGCACAGACTGCTCACTTAACGAATTAGCATGGAGACAGTCCTGTCCCAACACCATTGTCTTCCCAACAAGCTGGCCACACACAGCCACTTGGTTATAGGGCTGCTCAACTTTCTTAACAGCTCTTACTCCATCTGAGACCTTCTCAAAGCTACCCACACTGGATCTTTTAAAAGGAAAGTCAGTGGATCCATTCACAACAGAAAATTTCTGGCTGTTAGGAACTGAAACTTCCTTGATTAAATCACTCTCACACCCTTCAGTTGCAGTGAACTGCTTGCACAGATTACCCTGAGGAGTCCTTTCCCCAGGAGCTTTTCTAAGCAGCAAATCACCCCTCACAGAAATTCTGTCCTTACCCTTTTCACCTAGGGCTTGCTTTAAAGGAACACTTTTCTGAGCAACAACAGACTCTGTCTGGGTCTTACTTACATTTAGGATCACCTTTGGCCCCTCAGGCAGATTTCTACACAAGCCCCTTTCAGGCAAACCCATAGACTCATTAGATGAAAGGTCAGAAGCATTCTCCTTTCCTTTGCCACACACAAGCTTAGGAATTTTGTCCTTTTTGCTACAAGTTGTTAAACTGTCCGTAGGTACCACAACCAAATTACCTTTCTGCTCTCCTTGTGCCCTGGCTAGGGTATCACCCTGATTAGACCGAGTTGTTACCCCCTTCTCCAACCCCACATGAGCAACAGGCAAGATACAAGCACCAGAATTGTCTGGTCTCTGGGACTTTGCTAAGACACTAACTGGATGCAACCTAGTTACAGTGCCATTCTCCCCAGCAGACACAAACTTAGGACCATTCCCTTCCTGGGCTTTAGTTGAATCCAGAACCAAATCTGAGACAACTGAATTACTCTCAACCATCACAGGCTGAAAGGCACCTTCTGTCTGCTCCACAGACAAAAAAGAGTTGGAGACACATTTTCCTTTACTAGACACCCAGTTTGGGATTTCATTTCCCTTGTCCCAGCACACCGGGCTGTTCACAGACAACTGCTTGGAGACTGGGGTAGCTTCCTCCATAGGCAAGTCACTACCCCTGACAGACACAGGCACATTTCCTTCACTGTCACTATTCTTCACACAGAAAACCGGTAAGGTATGGGGACACTCATCTTCCACTCTCCTTGCCTTCCCAAACTGCTGACTAGATAAAGCCATCAGCTCACCAGACTGCCTAGGCTCATCCAAAATCTCCTTGTTCCCCTCTCCCTTCGCTCGATCTAATTCCAGATTTACTTCTGAGTCATTAGATAGACATTCAGAAACTTCATTCATAGCCAAACAGCTACTTTCCAAAGACAAACTTTTGGAGAAACCCTCCATAGGCACAACCTTAGGATCAATCCTCTCCTGTGCCTGGTTTGTGTTAACTTGACTGACCATAGCTTTAATATCATTTCCAATCATAATATCCTTAGGGAGTGTGTCTTTTACTCCCACAACCATGGTGCCCTCAAATCCCTTCCATTTCAGGTGGATTTTAGCCAAAGGCACCGTGACAAAATACTCAGAAAAGGCTACAACAGTCACATCCTCACCTGGCAAATAATCTTCCTTCCTGACCAGACTTGCTTTAACCAAAGTGATATCTGCTGCGGTGTCCCTCCATGCCATGCACCTTACTCCATTCACTTCTGCACTGCTAATAAACTCTGCATTATTTCCCCCATATTTAGCTTCAATGTGAGTTTTAAGGTCAAAGTTTTCAGAGACCACAGAAACAGCATTTGCACACAGGGCACCAATGCTGGGCTCTGTGTAGCTTGCCTGTGAGTTTACAACAACAGGGTTAGCATTGGCCGTGGCATCTGGGGTTGCTGGTTTTGGGCTGCCCTTCAGTGTCGGGCAGTCTGGTCTCATGTGGCCCATCATACCACAGTGATAGCATGTAACCTGTTCCGTCCTGGGATGTGAGTTCCTACCCTCCGGGCCCCCTTGAACTCCTTTAGAAGAGTCAGGTTTACTTTTAAATCCTTCCCTCCTCTTGAACTGGGGAGAATGGTGATTAGTTTTCCCCGGGGTTTTACACCCTTCTCGAGCCCTGTTTTGGGTGTGGGCATCCGCAATCTCTGCTGCCCGTAGGACTGACTCAGGGTCCCTATCACACACAGCTGCTCTCACATTGTCAGGCACAATGTCTAAGAACTGTTCCAAAGTTATTAAATCCAGCAGCTTTTCAAAACTCCCATGCGCCTTGGCTCCCATAACCCACTTTTTAACAAAACCCATCAGCTTATGAGCACATTCTACAAAAGTACAATCATTAGACATCCTAAACTTTCTAAACTTAACTCTGTAAGATTCAGGAGTAACCTTGAACCGCCTTAACACAGAATCCTTAAACCGCTCATAATCCAAGGCTTCTTGTTCCCCCAATTCATTAAATACCTCCCTGGCTTTTCCAGTCAGTCTGGTCAGCAGGACAGGCATTCGCTGACCCTCGGGGATCTGGTACAGATTGCAGAGGCGTTCAAAGGTAGACAAAAACTCCTCTATATCCTCAGTATCATTGTAAATGGGACACATCCTTTCCCAGTTTTTCTCATGGCGGGGTGGAAGTGGAGTACCAGGTGGGGATGACTTTCTCCGCTCTTCCATTACTTGGAGCTGAAGTCTGGCCGTCTCCTGTTCCATCTTGTGAGTCTCCTGTTCCATCCTGCGAGTCTCCTGTTCAGCAGCGAGCAGCTCTAGACGCCCCTTACGAGCTCTCTCTTCTAATTCTGCTATTTTTTGCTTCTCCAGCAATCGAAGATCTGCTAGCTTCTGTTCATGCTCAAATTGCAGTTTACTTGTCACCTTTTGCATCCTCATTTTTTCTGCATCTTCTGTAGCCTCAGGTAAGGGCTGTGCTCTTGCCCCCTGATCACTGGCTATTAACAGATTTCTCAGTTCTTCCTTTGTAGCTTTCTTTCTAAAGCTTATCCTCTTTTCTGAACACAAATTTTCCAGGGCTTTTTTCCCAAGTCCCTCATATGCTCTTTGCTCAGCCATTGCAGCAGCTCTTTAACCAACAAAACTCTCAATCCCAAAATTCAAATTTGGATAGCGTGGGGTTCTGACCCAAAGCTTAATTGACCTGGTTCTGTGGATCCTGCCGACTACGCCACTGTGACGATGCGGTTCTGGCGGAACCCAACTGAGAGTGCCAACTCAG
>NW_020691521.1:0-4410 GCF_002925995.2 Terrapene triunguis
AAAAAAAATAAATTTTATGCTGTATTCTCCCTTCCTTATCCTGAGTGGTGGTGTGCATACTTTCACAGAACTGTCTCCTATTTTCCACCCTAACGCAGACTGTATTTCAGAAATGGGCAAAAAGGTCTTCTGGCTTTTCTTTCATAGCACACCACCATTTATGGCTGAAATAGCCTCTTATCTCTTCTTCACCAAGCATGTACCCTGCTCTCCTCCGCAAATTGCTCCTTAAACTCAACTTCTGTTATGCAGCTTTGCAATGTTAATCTTATTTATTGTATTATATAGCAGTTCCATTGAGACTGAAAATGCCATGTAAATGTAAAATTATTATAAGAGAGAGAAAAAGAAAGGTCTGACAAGTAGCTATGACTGTTCCTTCTCATCCTGAAAAAAAATCTACTGTAAGGCCATCAATGATTCTCCACATAAAAACACAACTATATATATATATATACACACACACACACACACACACACACACACACACACACAGAGTAAATATTTAAAAAAAGCTTTTTCGGTCAAATCAGATTCTGCTTCAGCACCAACATGTTTTATGTGTTCCTTCCTCATTCTATGTGCCAAGTCAAAGAGAGGAAACAAAAGCTGGGGTTGTTTCCAGGAGAAAAAAGCGCTGCAGGACTCTATGGGTAGTTTCCTCTCATGTACACAAACCAACACTTCTATAGGAAGATTCATATAATACATGCGTGTCAAAATGGTTAATCTTCAATATATACAGAGGAGAGCATCCCTGGGACAAAAGAGAAAAAAAGGTTTGTGCATCTAGGATTGCTAATATTTGGAAAATGGCTGTCTCCATGGATAAATAATTGTGTAGATGGAAAAACAACAAGGAGTCCTTGTGGCACCTTAGAGACTAACAAGTTTATTTGGGCATAAGCTTTCATGGGCTAGAACCCACTTCATCAGATGCAAATCGTATCTTTTCATGTATTTATACCTGCTCCTGTGTTTTCCACTCCACGCATCTGATGAAGTGGGTTCTAGCCCACGAAAGCTTATGCCCAAATAAATTTGTTAGTCTCTAAGGTGCCACAAGGACTCCTCTTTGTTTTTGCTGATACAGACTAACACGGCTACCACTCTGAAACCTGTGTAGATGGAGACCAAATCAGTTTGTCCAATAAAGGCGTTGCCCAGCGGTCTACAACCTTTCTTTGTTACTGAGAAGGTGGTGGTTTTCCTCCTCTTAATAGATTATTTTCCCTTATTCTGGTCTTCCTTCCTGATGATAAATTGACTTTTATTATTCTAACCGATTGAACATTAATTTAGAAGCTTTATTACTCATTTAGATTTTACTCAGTGACTTCAAGCGGAAAAAATGTGTTCTAAAGCCGAGAGAGAACCCTCCCATACAACATGTTCCCTGAGCCAAGAGAACCCTCCCATACAACATCCTCCAGCTGTTCTCAAATAGGGAAAGAATTCGCCCATGTGGCATCCTTAAGCACTTCCCACAAAAGTCAGCCCAATGTTTGTCTAGCTGAGAGGGAATCTCCCCAAACGGCAACCCCTGGCTCTTCTATACCCAAGGGAGATCTCCTCCCACACAGTTTCATCCAGCACTTCCTGAGACAAAACAACCCCTCCTTACACAGCCCGGTAGGGTCTTCCTGAGCCAAGAGACAATGCTCTCACATGGCATCCTCTGGCTATTCCTGTTCCACCACCACGGTTATTAACTTTTATTAGTAAAGAAAAATCTAATTTGAGTGCAGATACAAGCTACCAGAATGATTTTTACCCCAGCTAAAGTCCTTCACAACCAAATGCATTTTTAAATGCTTACACAATGCAAGCTTAAAATACAATGGTTGAACTGCAGGCAGCAATGGCACAACACAGACATAAATAGGCTCCTCTGATGGCCAGAATGCTTCAAGTCCTTTAATATGTTACTCTGACATGCCTTCAGTTACAGACTCAAGTTTGCATTCACATGCTCCCTTGTTCAATAAAACATGTCAGTGTAGTCCTTTTTTCTTTTTTTATAGGAAAATACATGTGGGCTTGTGATTTACATTATCATAACCTCCCACTCTGATATTTTTGGGGACATACTATATTTTAATATGGCTTCTAAAATTAATAAGCGCTCTAATTTGCCATAGCTCTGCACTTTGGGCAAATGAGGATATTAAAAGTTGAGCTAGTTTCTCATCTTGCTCTTTTTAGAAGCGCAAATTAAACAGAACTTAGCCTTTATAAAGATCTGCAAAAAGAAAGAGGAGCTGAGGCACCAGAAAGGAAAAGGACAGGAAATACTTTTTTTAAAAATTATTTCAATTAAAAAGAGAAATGACTTACATCTAATTCCTTTCTGAGCTACAGTTATCTGTGCAGATCAATGGGAATGTCATACACAAAATATAAAGTACAAATTTTGGAAGGGAGTTCAAAGACAGCCACAGCTACATGGACTCCAAGAGGCTCTCCTACTTTTCAAAATAAACAAATACATACATACAAGTTTTGAACTAGAGAACTTTTTTAACGAACAGAGGAAACAAGTTAGGGAAAGGCCTCGGTGAACTGCTGGGCTGATGCATCATTTGGTCAAAGCCATGAAATTTACTGTGGAATTTTCCAAAGCGCACAGCGCTGGCTTAACTCTTGTTCTCTCACACCAAAGGGAGCTTTACCATTAATTTCAATGGAAACAATTACAATTAATGCTAGGATTTTTCAAAATCCCACCCTCTGGGCTTGTCTATGCAGTACATTAGTCCACACCAGTGGGGCGTACAGTCTAATAAGCACCAGTTCGTCATACACTGGCCAGTATAAACCCCGCTGGCACTCAAAGTTCCCCAGTAAGTATTAATGTAGTCATGTTTCAAAAAGTACTACATTAACATGCACTAGGGAACTTTAAATGTGCACCAGCAGGATCTACATGGGCTAGTTAGTGCACGACATATTGGTGCACATTAGACTTTACACTCCACTAATGCAGACTAACGGACCTTGTAGACAAGCCCTTAAACTACAAAATTCAGAGAAAGTATGAAGAGACTGCACAGTGGCAACCCTGAAAACTCTCCCACTGCGGTTTCAACTCACTCAGCCAATGATGCATGAGTGCAGTGAGCACCTGTGTCTGACTAGGCAAGGGAGCACAACTATCTTTATAAGACTCAGAAATGCAGGCTCCAATTATTCTATCAAAATCAAAATGAGATACTAGTAGACCTTTCCCCCTTAAAAATATAACAGAAAAAGGAGGGACTCTCTAACTTCTAGGGTCCTGTGCAAATAAAAAGCATTTATTGCACTGTGAATATTTAACAGCACCCGTATCTTCCTTTCAAACCAGGGTAAATTGGTCCAAGTCACTTTTTATAGTGAAACAGTGCAACTGTATATCAGTGTAGCCACACTGATCCACAGCAAAATCCCCATCACAGACAAGCCATAGGTTATGGATGCCTTTAACCCGGTGAATGACCAAAATAAAGAAGTATGAGCACAAAAGCAAAGCTATCTTGGGTTGAGATTATTGCCACTAAAAAAAAAAAAAAAGTCACTCTTCAGGACAATATCGAATGGGAAGAATACTAAGCTGTTCAAAAGAAGGTCTGCACAGGGCTTTGAGAACTGAATAAAAGCTCCAAGGAGGAGAGGGATCATCTGAGAGACCTAAGATGAGGTTGTCTTTTTTACATTGCCTTGGAAAATTGAAAGACTTTCACTTTTTGGTCCCTGGTTCAAAACTCACCCAGTTTGACAGGGATAAAGAGATTACAATATGACAGCTGTTTGGTCGCGTTCAGTATAAGAAATTAGTAGCGTCAGTCCAGTTTTGAAAAGAGTTAGAGAAGACGTGAGATAATCAGATTTCTCATGCTGTGCTTATATATTTATTAACTGTAGACAGCAGTTTCTGACAGAATTTGCCATATTGTGAATTCTATAAGTACTTGTATTGTCAGTTGCCTTGCGTGTTTGTGGGTTCTTTCTGTGTGCTTTCCCAATGCTGCACAGATAGCTGGTTCAGCAGACCTTGATAGTATTAAGTGCTGGAGGCTGAAATGTTGTCACCTCAGTAGCACTGCTTAGGCGCTTCTGGCCTTGAAGCTTCAATGTTATTAGTAGACAGAGCAGCATGTTAGTTCAGCAGCCTTCGATGTTACTCAAAGAAAGATCACAGGCACAGCTCATTAACAAAGACACGTGGCCAGGTTTATTGCCCTCAAGACACAGTCCTAGAGCCCTGGCTTTGTGGTTACAGGTACGCTAACATAGGGTTACCATACGTCCTCTTTTTCCCGGACATGTCCGGCTTTTCGGCACTCAAACCCCCGTCCGGGGGGAATTGCCAAAAAACCGAACATGTCCGGGAAAATGGCGGCTCTGCTCCTCCCCTGACTCTTCGGCTCT
>NW_020691522.1:0-3956 GCF_002925995.2 Terrapene triunguis
ATCAAACCCATGCAATTATATGGGGGAAGAGGGTGCAAATCCACCTTTGCAAAGCAAAGAAAAAAAAATCTGACAGGCTGTCCATCTTACTTTAAAAGAAATTGCAGCTATGGAAGCTGTTAAGTGGTTTTGAATGTTAGAAGTATTCTGGAGATGAACTGGGGTGTAATCTAATTCCCATTTAAGTCAATGGAAAGAAAGATCAAGACCTTGCTGAGTATAATGTCAATGAGGTAGTCAAAGATGCATAACATGCCTCTGAAGTTTATCACTCACATTACCAATGCCCCTTTTTTATTTTTTTGCCCCTGTGACTGCTGGATAATTGAATGTTTAAGAATCCAACTTGCATCCAAAACTTTCTGTGAATAGACTTTAATATATAACTGTAACTGAAACATGTTGTACACTGTTCCTTTTGTACAATTTAAATGCAAGTGAAAAGTGACCCTGCAATGCATTTATTCTTCCTGTATTGAGGAGTGAATTAATCAGTTGGTTTGTTAGTTAACAGACTATAGTTCTTCGGGATCTTTTTTTTTCTAAACAGTATTTACTTATATCTTATTGGACTTGAGTGTATTCTGGCTTGTGGCTTTGGCATGTTTCAGTTTTAATTTTAAGCCAACGTACTTACTTCTCACATGAATGCATTATACAAGTGTGAAATGAACTTTCCCTCCATTTGCTGATGTGAGAGGGTAGGGTAGGAAATTCTCACAGCTGGCAGACAAAGAATTTCTGTATTTGCAAAGTGGTTAGAAACACAAATGTTGATTATTTGAATGAAAGAATGTAATTAGGGTTCCTGAAGAACAGGATATTACTGACATTGCTGATTGGCAAAATGAGCATAGTAGTACAGCATTTAACACTGCAATAGCTCTCTCTTAATGATGCCATTATTAGAATTTGGCTGGCATCCTGGAATACATACAATAGCTTGGCTATAAAATAATGATTTGGAAATTGCAGATGTGGAGCTTTAGAGTGCGAAAGCCAAAGGGTTACTGAAAAGAATACCAAATGAAGCATTTCTAGTGCCTCACATTCTCCTTCTTCTAGAAGAAGAATCCTTATCAGTCTATTAAAATAACTGCTGCCTATCAAAGTGTAAATAACATCAATGGGATTATACAAGTCTTTCTCCCCACCTCCCATAGCCCTACCACCTTGTTTTAATTTTCAACCCCGGCTCCCGGGCAAGTTAGTAGTGTACTGCAGCAGCAGCAGCTTACAGCTGGTGCTCTGATGGGCATCCAACTGATGTTTTGCTAGAGATAGATGTGTAGGGCCAGGTTCTCTCCTGCAGTAGAATGCCAGTTGTAAAGGAAAGAAGCGGGAGGTGAGTATCAGGATTTCAGTTACAACTCCCTGATTGTCAGTGCAGGCTCCAGCCCATATGACTTAAAACAGCTGCTGGGCTGCTCTAAGTTGCACCATGGCACTGACATGAGATCCTCAATGGACTCGACACCAGTATAGGCCACTTCTCTGATCTGACACATCCCCTGTCTCCCTGGTGCACCCTATACATCAGACAGGTGGTGTGGAGGCATAGGTAATAAGGGCACAGAACCTGGCCATGATACACTTGTGCCAGCAGAAATCTCCCCTTCGACAGAGCAATTCTCTGCTGGGCATTTGTGTCAGATTGCAGCCTCTGTGCAGTATCTGAATGTAAAGGGGTGATAATGCCGTAGAGAGCATCTGGCTACCAAAATGAGCAGTTCAACCAGCTGATTGGAATTATATAGGGTAAGACCTTTTATGGAATATCATGATATGTAGACACTACCTACACCAATGGTAGGGATTCTCCCATCAGCATAATCCATCTACCCAGGAGGTGGTACCTAGGTCAACCTAGCACTGTTTACAGGGAGACTTAGGTTGGCTTAACAACACCGCTCAGATGCAAACCTTTCACATTGTTAACTTAATTTTCTAGTGTATACCAGGCCTTAGAAAAGGGATTTGTATCTGTTTGAAAGTTGTAAAGCCTGATATTGTCTTTGTTTTCTGTGTAGCTTGTACAAGTTTGCTTTCCCTTACTATTTCATCTTGGTATCTGTGGTTTTTCTATTAAATAATCTTTTTATTTATTTTTACCCTAGCAGGTCTCTGATGTGCAAACCATGTGGAGTATGTATGCCAAAGTGAGCTGGTAACTGGAGGGCTTGTTTCACACCTTCAGGAGTGGCAAATCAGAGAGGGAACAGTCCGAGTGTCTGGTACTTAAGAACTTGCGGAGGAGGGATTTGGGGAGACCCAGGACTGGAAGGGCAGTTGGTGTCACCTTGCAAGGAGTTACTGGACTGGTAAAAGCCAGGACGAGATCATATGCTTGTATGCAGCTACTGGTGTCAGGGAATTGAACCACAGCTGAACAGCATAGAGGCCCTCAAGATTATAAAGCAGGTTGTAGCAGAATCCCTTACCACTGTGGATGACCCCCCCCCCCCAAAAGTCACAACCACCAGCTCTATAGCCAGAGTAAGTCTGTGTTCCCCCTCATCCCATACTGTCTTCTGTACGCAGGTATGGTTTCACAGTGACATTTTAGCTGAAAGGATATAGTTTTAATCCTGCAACTCCAGTTCTGTATTTGGCTACCTTTATCCACTTTAGTATTGGCCCTGGATTAGAGTAGATCCCAAAATGGTAAATATAAATTGCAAAAACTGAAGGAAAAAATGGAATATGTTTCATTTTGTTTGAATATTTTAAGATCTTCTTGTGGGGAAAATTCCACTTTTTCTTTTTTAACAATCCCTTCTGTGCACATACTCCCCCAGCCCCTGGGGGGAGGGGGAGAGAAGGTGGGGGTGTGGGCAGTGAGAAAGTATGGAGTGGGGAAGAATCATGTGTGACAAATGCTAGTCCCGTCACTAAAAGATGCTCAGGTGCCATGGTGGTGGGCACAGTATAAGACATTAAATAGAACAGAAGAGCAACAGTTTATCATTCCTCAATCCCATCTCATGACTGCCATAAAAAAAGCAGTTTGCTTTAAAATACAAGTTGATCAGGTATCTTTCACTTGAAAATTTTTCTGCCAAGAGATGCTTCTATGGAAATCAAAACCTTTTGTGGGAAAGGGTTACTTGTGATGAATTTCTTGTTTTTGCAAACATTTGGGGAAAATTTCAAAATGATTGACATGGGCATTTTGACATTTTCAGAACAAAACGTTTCTTTTTCAGTTCAAAACAACGTTGGGTTTTAAAATGTGAGTTAATTGAAATGAATTTTTTAGAAATTGTGAAATGAAATGTCACAGTTGACCCAAGCTAAAAAAAATTTTGGGAGGAGGAGGAGGAGAAGGAAGGATTTTTGAGATTTTGACTTTTTTTTGTCAAGAGTTCAGGCGGTGGAAAAATGTTTGAAATCTCAAAAAATGTCCTGGGATGGAAAAGCCATTTCCTACCCAGTTCTACTTAAATCTTTTGTGGCAAGGGCCCAGGGGTTTGCATGAAAAGGAAGTGAGATATCTGGAAGAGCCAAGTGGCTTGCTGGTAAGAAGTGTAGGCTTGTTATGTAGGTTTGGGCTAATCCATTGTAAACTGGAATAAAAAGTCCCTTCTTCCCACTCATTTTACCATAAGGGAAAATAACAGGAGTACTTGTGGCACCTTAGAGACTAACAAATTTATTAGAGCATAAGCTTTCGTGGGCTACAACCCACTTCTTCGGATGCATATAGAGTGAAATATATTGAGGAGATATATATACACACATACAGAGAGCATGAACAGGTGGGAGTTGTCTTACCAACTCTGAGAGGACAATTAAGTAAGAGAAAAAAAAAAACTTTTGAAGTGATAATCAAGATAGCCCAGTACAGACAGTTTGATAAGAAGCAAGTGTGAGAATACTTACAAGGGGAGATAGATTCAATGTTTGTAATGGCTCAGCCATTCCCAATCCCTATTTAGCCCTGAGTTGATTGTGTC
>NW_020691523.1:0-12406 GCF_002925995.2 Terrapene triunguis
ACTGTTTCTCCCTCTTCACTGAGGGACACAGTTTCTTACAGTGAGAACCTCCAAACATTGTGGGTCTTAACAAGCCTTAACAGGTTCCCCCCAGCATACAAAATATTCATAGTGATTAAACTGTGAATGTCTTCCATCATTCTCAGTCATAAGTATATTCTATAACAGAATTCTTTGCACACTGAAACTTTATACTTTGTGAGTGAGAATGATAGATGGTTAGCCTCGCATAGGCAAAGTTGTGTGTAAGGTAAAGCATGCACACATAAAAATATAAATGGCAAAACGTTGGGAAACGTTATAAACATTGAGAGTATTCTCAAAACTCTCTCAATTTTATCATGTCTCACAATATTTGATATTTTTTCTTAAAGCCCTAACTCTTGAAGTTATGTCCAAATTTCAGCTTTCATTAAACAGAAAAAAAGAGGAAGTTTCCAGCTGCAATGGCTGAGGAGAAAAGCTTGAAAATGTGAACCATGTCAAAAAAGGACAAAGAAAAATAACTTAAAACAAATTATTTCACAATTTTTATGCCCATCTCATGTTTTTTGGGGATGTGACTAATGACTTTTGAGCTCTTGGATTTGGCAATTCTGTTTTAGTAAAAGCACTTATATACAAATTCCTCAATCAGTGCTGCTAGCATGGACTCCCGTACTCATGCAGAGTCTTATATATGCCAATGTGGGTAATATAGGTGCAAGATTCAACCAGCATGCCTGGTTGGGATTTCAGGATTTGGGCTCCTAATCTCCTTTTCTCAGGCTGTAGAATATTCACAGGCAGACTGTAATCTCCTCTGTTTCATGTATATTACAAATGTACACTATTTCTAATAGTTTTTTTTCTCTTGTACTCAATTGATTGTAACAATTGGGATGAAGTATCTTCTAATAAAAGAGCAATGAGGAAGTTATGAACCTGAAATGTTGGAACCAGTTTCTTCCATATACCAAATATACGTTCACTTTGCCTTAAAGTCACTCAACACAGTGAAGAGAGCAGTTATTAATGCAACTGAGAAAAGAGTTGGGAGGAAAAATTACAGTACTAAAAATAAAATGTCTGTATTGTGTTATATTTTCACTTATATAAAATATATTCACTAGGTTCCAAAACATGGGTAGCAATTACTCTGGTGCTAAAACTTTATTTTATGAAGATGGAGAGATATCACAACTCCTGAAATTCAGCAACAGTATTCATATATGATAGATTTTGCTGCATAAACTATGAGTACTTAACACATAAATTGCAAGACAAACTTGCAGATTTCAGCTCATTATGGGATGAATTTATTGTGTATATATATACACAATATATATATGTGTGTGTGTGTATGTGTACAAATGACATCTGTGGTTCTTGAAGGTGATTAAAACCAGGAAATGTGTCATTGTGGGGAGAAATTAAGTTTGCTTACATTCATTTTTTTATTATTTTTAGTTCTCATATCATTTGCTTTTGTATTTTGATAATCGTTGTTTTCTTTCAAGACTGATCCACAGATCCTCAGTGTGAGCCATTTCCCATCTGTCGCTGAGAGGTCAGAATCAAAACTGATTGGATGGCTGACAAGGGACAAGTCCCACCATCTGAAGACCTCCCTCAGTTTTGTTTTGCCTTCTGTAGCTACTTGCAGGTGGAATCCAGAACCTATTGCATGAGAGAGAACTTTTGTTAATTAGCCATTTAGATAACGTTTGGTCTAATTTGGACATATTGGTCACCTTAAAAAATGGTTTAAGGAGGCAGTTTGTCTCCTGCCTGCAGTTACCACAGTGCACTTCCCAACACACACAGAGCTCAGGTAATAGCCTAAGAGGATGGTGGAGAAGGATCCAAACAAGAAGAGACCAAGGCTGCATTCTTCCTGTTCTCCTTGATATTATTTGTTTCCTGCCTAGGAATTTTGTCACTGCTGAGAAATCCCACATAGAAGATCTGTGGACCTAACCTGAGAGAGACTGGGAGAATTTGTGGTTGCTTACCTGAACAATGTCCCTTCTTCAAAGGGATAGGTCCACAGATCTGGCCCTCCCTTAAGAGAGATCTGTTTAATAAAATCAAGGGGAAATATCTTAAGGGAGATCTGTTTAATTTATGATTAAAGTTCTCTGCAATAGTTAAAATTTTTGTGTTGTTCAGTGTTTCTTGTTGAATATTATTTTTGACGAGAGACTGGTGTTTGTTTTGCTGTTCAGAATCCAGTGGGGCTAGCTTTGGGGGAATCTAGAAACTAAGGGAGTCTTTGGAAGGTGGGGACTGATCCCTCATTTGCTGTCCAATGAGCTTTCATTCTGCCCCTTACAGCTACAGATAGGCGATGACCCACACAGAGAAACTGCGGGCCTATCCCTTTTCAAGAAGGGACATTTTTCATGTAAGCAACCACAAATTCTCTCATTTTCCTCTTAGAGAAGCTGATTTTTTTCATACTTCATTAATGTAAAAAGTTCATTGTTTTCTCAAAGGATGTGATATCTTTTTCTTCCTGACATTTGAGAATAACCAATGAACTGGTCTGTGATATACAGGAGATCAGTCTAGATTGTATAATGGTGTCTTCCAGCCTTAAACTCTATGGGTATGTGTACACTGCAGTGTAAGACCAGGGTTTGAACTTGGGCTCAAGCCTAACCCCCCGCTTCCATCTATACACAAATTGTAGTAACCTAGGGCTCAGACCTCGTGTCCCAAGGCCCCATGGAACTAGAGGGTCCGAGCCTGAGTCATTCTGATACCCAAGGTTCAAGCCCTGTTGCATTGCAGTGTAGATGCAGCCCCACACTTGTGCTCAGATAGTCTGCCAAAGTATCACACAATCCCATGGGCTGATCTTCTTTGTCCTCTGAAATCAAGTTTAGTGGACAGTCAAGTTTTCCCACAGTACACCAGGAACAAAGGCTAAAGCAGCCACATCTGATATAAGGCAACATAATTCTTGTCCACATCCTCAGCCCCATTCCAGCTCAGATGGATGGTAGAGGATTCCCCTGGCATTGGGGAATCTAGGGATTGTACACCGGTACCCTAGCAGCTTCTGTGCCACACTCCTTTCCAGACCCTGGTGCTCAGGGAATATTTGGGATGCCCTTGTGCCATGTTGATACCCTGATACCCAAAATGGCTCTCTCAGGCAGGCAGCATTCATATGTTAGAGCAGCATGAGGGCTTGTGTAACTTGGGGGGAGGGGGTCTAGGCCAGCATGGCAACCCCAGGATCTCGGGTTCAAAAGGAGGCTTGAAGCCACTTTTCCCACTCCCTCCACCATCTCCCTCAGTGTGGCCTACACTTTCTCAGTCAAAGGACATTCCTGTGTAGGTTGTTTTCACTAAACACAATACATTATTATTTCCCATGTCTGGAATGGTATTTCACCTTTGAAATAACACATGGTGCAAAGGGAGAGCAAACAACAGGTTTTCCTATTGCAGCTTCTGCCAAACAATTGCTCATTTTAGATTCTGTAGAGTGCAGTAGATGGAAAATATGATATACTATGTTTTCATTCCTTCCCCTTGGGGTAACCACCATCTGGCAAAAATTGATAGAAACATTGCTGTGTTAAGCACAGTAGCATATCAGCTTTACTTTAACTTATTTTAAAACTGATTTTTATTTTTTTTGGTTTGATTAACACCTAATGGTACTGTAGCAAATTCAGTGCAACTAGATTAAGCAAACACCTATTAATGTGCCAATTTACCATATACAGTAGCATGTGTAATTAAATATATATGGCTCAACACCTGAGGGGTAATATTTCTTCTTAGGGCCCACTCCTAAATTCTTTGTGCATCCAAAATGCTCCCTGATTTCTAGATGAACAAAGAGAATAGCTTCACTATGTTACCAATAATGCAGCCTACAGAAGGGACAAGAGGGAGTTCACATATATTTGACTATGTCATTCCTTATGGATTTATGGTATGTATGTGTGGTACATTTGTTAGTGTTACCCCTTTGTACCCAAGTGATTAATCAAACTCTGGGGCCCTGCACAGGAGAAACTGATGATGGAGTCAGGTATCTTTGATACAATTCTATTTATTTACAAGGAATGTACAAAGCCCTGTTCCCCTTAACACAGGAGGAATCAAACAACAGGAGAGTGTCTTTGTTCACAACTCCAAGCCCTCTTCAGCCAGCACTCAGCCCAAATGCTCTTTCTCTGGCCTTTTCTCAGTGCCACGATCCCTGTGATTGTTAAGGCAGCGTTAGGCTTTCTATTTCTTCTCTGTGTCTGTTTCTGTGGGTTTCTCCTGCTTTTCTGTCTCACACTTGCATCTCTGAACTCAAAACTATACCCAGCAAAACCGCTCTGCTCTCATATGCCTTTGTTTTGGAATGTGATATGAGTCTGTGTTTTGGGTGGAGGTTGCTGTTGTTTCAGATTTCTAATTCCATAAAGGAGCTCAATGATTTCTAACAATTATCTTAAATGAAGGATGATGGTTAGGGCTCTGTGACTTTCTATGACCTCCATGACGTTTGCAGGGGCCAGTGTGGCTGACCTCAGGGCGGCCCAACCAGCTTGCTCTGGGGCCAGCTGCTCAGGTGGCCCCTGGGACAGCCACACCAGCCCCTGCTCTGGTGGCCGCCGGCAGCGGTCCCGGCGTGGCCAGAGTAGTCGCCGTCCATGGCCCCAGGCAGCGGTCCCCAGCCGGCCGGAGTAGCTGTGGTCCGCAGCCCCTTGCAGTGGTTCCCTGGCCGGCCAGCCAGAGCAGCCACGGTCTGTGGCCTCTGGCAGCTGGTGCCACTGGCCCTGGGCATCCCCTCACACACATTAGTTCCCTCCCATTCCTTCCCCAGCAGCACTCTCCCCCACAGCAGCTTCCCCACATCCCCCATTGCCCACCCCCAAGATTTAATCACAGATATTTTTAGCATAAGTCATGGACCGGTAATGGGCCGTAAATTTTTGTTTATTGCCTGTGACCTGTCCATGGTTTTTACTAGAAATACCCATGACTAAATCGTAGCCTTAATGATGGTTATACCTACCACCTTCAATGGTGTTTCACAACAACAGCATTACATATCTTAATGTATAGTGTAGACATTGCACTTCAGAGGCCTGGTTTTTATAATGTGAGTCCAGAACTTTGTGCACTTTTCCCTGGCAACATTTTCAAGCACAATTGTCCAAATTGCAGTACCAGTACTTCCAAAATCCTTCAGTTGTTCCCTGGCTGAGATGCCCTTCTATCTTTTTCATTCCCCCCCCCTCCATCCTCTCTAGCCACTGCCACACACAGTCAATCAACAGGGACTAATTTGTTCTCCCAGGCATGGGAGGAATAGGTCACATGTACATAACTGGGGTGTGTGGGTAGGAGGTGGAGGAGGGAAAAGTTAAATAAATTTTAACTTGAAGCTTTCTTCTTACATGGGGGTAGGAGGAGGGATCCTATGACATTATTTAGTAAATGGGGACACATTCTAACAGTCCAATGAGGGCTATTGTTATTACCAAATAGTTCTCCTTCAGAAAAAAAAGAATCATGCTGGACCGAGCATAAGCATCACACTAGTCTTTGTTGGATCTCCATGACTTACGGGTCCAATGTTGCTGCAGGTATGGCAGCAAGTGGCAGAACAGTCCCTGTGTAATGTCCTTCCAGAGCAGTCATTTGTGTGCTCAAATTAGGAATTATAGCCTCTGTATGCTCAGTCTTCATGTGCAATTGCAGTAACTACACATGCAAATGTGAAAATGTTCATGCACTTCGACCTCACTTTATGAAAAGTTGCCCAGTCATATGTTTTATTAAACTTCCAGTGGAGTATTCATTTGGTATTATCATAATCTTTCACCCCTAACTTTAGCAAAACTCCCATTGAAGTCAAAAGTAGATTTGCCTGGGTAAGGATTACAGAAATGGGACCAAAATGGATATTTATATTACTAATATGCATGTATTGTGTACAATACAGTGTATTACATGAATACAAGTATTTAACATTACTTTGTAATCCTTATTCTTTCTCCTAAAATATTCCCTGAAGAAGTACTCTAGTGAGGTTCAACCTTTCATATTTAGTAGGGGCAGGTGACAATTACATTGTCATAGTAATTATTTTAATTATTTTATTTTATTTTTAATTAGTTTTTGCATTTCCAAAGCACCTGCAATACAGTACTCACTGTCCTAAGACAAGAGAACCAAGTCCCTACCAAAAAGCGCTCACAAACTAATAGAAAAGCAATATGAGAAGTTGGATGGGAGCATACCTGTAAACCTTCCAACTTGTGACTTTTCTCTCTCAAGTACTTATCTGCCCCCCATCACCATAATACCAAAGCAAATCATAGTTTGCCTGTGATATGGGACATTGTTATTATACCCATTTTACAAATGGAGACCTAATGGGCCAAGTCACTTGCTCAAGGTCATATAGGAAACCTGTGGTGGAATAGGGAACTGAACCCATGTCTGCCAACTACTAGTTTAGTACATTAAACACCAGATCATCCTTCCTCTCTATGCAATGCCTCAGATGCTGAAATGTATGACAAATGACCAGAGTGTGGCACATTTGTAATGCATTGCACCATGATTGACAGATTTAAATGACTTATCCACAAAACTTGTTTTTTATCGATGTTTTCTTTATTGAGATGTGATATCACCTGGGTAATTCTTAGATTGGGGTAGCGCCCATTTTATATACTTTGAGAAAGGAAAGCACAATAGAGAGTGCATCCGAAGAAGTGGGTTGTAGCCCACGAAAGCTTATGCTCTAATAAATTTGTTAGTCTCTAAGGTGCCACAAGTACTCCTGTTCTTTTTACAATAGAGAGTGTGAGCCATAGCTGCAGTTGGACACATTATTCAGTGGAGAAAACCCAGAAACAGTTTACATAATTTGTTAAGGAGGTAGTTAAAACTAGGTCAGGAATCTGTAGCCCTTTCTCACATTAAATAACTGGGGCTATCCATATAAATAAAGACCGGACAATCAGAGCTTCAGTTTTCTCTTAAACTTATCAGGAGGTGGCACACAAGGAAAAATCTCAGAACTCCCTTTTAAAAATGCCCAGAATGGTCTGTACCTTTATAATAGGCTGCCCTATAGAGAAACTTGTATCCCAGCTGTATTTTAACATATAACTGAACAAATATTACAGGATTTAAATGCCATGATTTGCTAACTAATTTATATATTTACTAAAGCTGAAAATGAGGAAACTCATTTGAAGATCCTGTAGTCTTTGTTAAAAAGGATCAAAATGTTTGTATTAAGGTGGAAAGGGAGAAATATACCTTTTTTCCAGTCTCAGGTGGTTTTCTTGAATCATATGATTGCTGTGAAAAGTTTAAATTCTCTTCCACAATACAATGAAGCAGTCTCTCAAGTAACTGTACTTAAAAAGTTCTCTGTTTTGAGAACCGATCTAGGTTCTTATTTAACCAATGACACCATGATTTTTTTTTAAA
The DNA here is from genome assembly GCF_002925995.2 of Terrapene triunguis. Classification (NCBI taxonomy): domain Eukaryota; kingdom Metazoa; phylum Chordata; order Testudines; family Emydidae; genus Terrapene; species Terrapene triunguis. The sequence continues at coordinate 7,450 of NW_020691523.1, forward strand.
GAATAGAGGTTGGATTTGTACTGATGAATGTAACAAGACATTTGAGCAGACTAAGAAGCTAGCTGTATCAGCATAGATTTTGTTAGTTATATTTGGATTACATGCCACAACTACTGCTAGTATGTGCCACCACATTTAATGGTATATAGGTTTAATCATAGGCACAAAATGCCAGCTGGGACTGAAAGAGATTCCATCACAGACAACTATGGTCTCTGATTTTCATACTCTTGTGTAAAAAACCACTACTGTGAATTGCCTTATCTGGAAGCCCAATCCTTTTGTTTTAAATCTTGGAGCAAGCTGAGATTGTGAAGTCATCAAGCACCAGCTATCAAAAGGGAGTCAGACTTTAGTCAATATTGGCATTGCACTGAATTTCAATGTCAAGTGTGCATTAATATTCACTAGGTGCCACAAGCCAGGGATCATGTCTTTAGAAAGAGAAGCTGGGGTGATCTGTCATTTGCTGATACTACGGCAGCATTGGAACCTAACATATAGAATTGATTCACTATTAGAGTCCCCTGTTTTGATCTCCTGCACTGATTTTGGATTCAGGGAGCTGAGTATAGGTGGACATGCCTCCAGAAATGTCTGAGATCGTTTTCACACCACTCAGGACTTTCCCAGAAGAACTCTGGAAACCTGAGACTGCGAGATGGAGAGTATTTGGGGAGAAGAATACAGCCATAGTCAAAAACTGGAACTATTACCTTCAGATCAAAAAAGGACTAGATAAAAGTTAATGGAAAGGCAAAAGGAATGACAAATTAAAATGACACTTCATTTTCATCCATATCAAGCAAAGTCCTAAATGTTACTGAGTCTGATTCTGATCTTACTTCCACCAGTTTTACACGGGAGTAAATCCATTGAATTCAGACTCCTGATTGACCACATTGTAAGTGAAAATCCAGCTCTCTGTTTAGTTTGCAAACCCTCAACTGAGCCAAAAAAATGTTAGGTGTTAGATTGCTAATTATATCAGTATAGTAAAGTATACTAGTATAGTAGTGCCTAGAGGCCTCCATCACGATAAGAATGCATAGTGCTAGGCGCTGTATAAAGATATAGTTTACATGAGAAACTTTTGCCAATATAGTAATGTTAGCTGGGTGTATAGGTTTTTTAATGACATTTCTATATCTGCAAAATCCCTGGTGGTGACACAGTTATAGCATCATGAAAGTGCTTTGCTAGTTACAGCTAACTCAAACAACTTACAAAGTACAAATACTATTGCTGCTGCTGTAAACTAGCCTGGCTCTATTCTCCGTCTCTATCTCTGCAATTGTTTCCTCTTTCTGTATACGTGAGTATGGGTGAGAATCAACAGGAAGTGTGGCACTACATAATGTCCAGTAGCATGTTTGGTCGCTTTAAACTTATTGCTGAAACGTAACCCTTTCCCGCAGAGCCCCCTTTCATCAAACTACTGCAGTTTTGCTTCTAGATGTTCATATCCTTTCAGCAAGTGTGCACAGGCAACTATCCTCAGTTCCCAAAAGGTCTTCTGTAAGGTAAAAAATGTCAAACCATCCCTACCACAATGTTGTATGAGCAGCAAACCAGGTAATCATGCTGCCAGCCACTTGCTTTTTTTAAACACAGGCTTAGGGCTTACCCATAATACCTATTGTCTCTTTCAGTCCTACTCATTAGAGCCCACAGGTTACAATGAGAGCAGCCCAGTTCACTAGGGGGAAAGAGGGTGGCTTTATCTTGTTCTCTGCCTAGCCCACTTTCAATAAGACAGTCTATGGATTTAGCTAGTGCTCTGAGCCAGAGCCCAGTGCGAATGGGGTTGAGTAAACAACCTGTGCCCATTACAGAGTACCAACTGTGATATGAGAAACTCCAGTGAAACCTTTGATAATATAACATGTGAAAAACAGACAAATAACCATCCATAGTCATGACAGATGGGGAAATATTAATAGAAATTTGTTAATTTGCTTACCAATGTAGGATCATTCTTATTATGAGTGGGTTGCCCAGTGCAGTCTTAAATGGCTTAATGGTGAGATTTCCACAACTTCCTTAGAAAAGATTGTAGGGGTACCACCAGGGCCAGCTCCAGGAACCAGCACAGCAAGCAGGTGCTTGGGGCGGCCAAGGGGAAGGGGCAGCACGTCCGGCTCTTCGGCGGCATTTCGGCGGCGGGTCCCTCGACCAAAGAAGAAAGTGGCGCGGTGGAGCTGCAGCTGAAGTGCCACTAAGCGCGATTGCGGCTTGCTTTCCCCCCCCGCCCCCGCCGCTTGGGGCAGCAAAAACCCTGGAGCCGGCCCTAGGTACCACAAATTCATACTTCAAGCATTAAAGTGTGACAACATTGTCTGATATCAGTCATTTTGGGAAAGCGATGTAAATCTTGTGGGAATATTCCATACTTACAATATGAGTAATATATTGCATTTCATATAGACATCGATACATCATAGGAATATAACATAAGAACAGTCATACTGGGTCAGATCAAAGATCCATCTAGCCCTCCATGAATTTATCTAGTTCTTTTTTTTTAACCCTTTTAGTGTCTTGGCCTTCACAACATCCTCTGGGAAAGAGTTCCACAGGTTGACTGTTTGTTGTGTGAAGAAATATTTCCTTTTGTTTGTTTTAAACCTATTAATTTCATTTGGTGACCCCTAGTTCTTGTGTTATGAGGAGTAAATAACACTTCTTTATTTATTTTCTCCACACCAGTCATGATTTTATAGACTTCTATCATATCCCACCTTAGTTATTTTGTTTTCCAAGCTGAAAATTCAAAGTCTTATTAATCTCTCCTCATATGGAAGTTGATCAAAAACCCTAATCATTTTTGTTGCACGCAGTATTCAAGACATGGGCGTACCATGAATTTATATAGAGGCAATATGATATTTTCTGTCTTATTATCTATCCCTTTCTTAATGATTCCGAACATCCTGTTAGATTTTCGACCGCTGCTGTACATTGAATGGATGTTTTCAGAGAACTATCCACAATGACTCCAAGATCTCTCTCTTGAGTAGTAACAGCTAATTTAGACCCCATCATTTTATATTTTCCAATGTGCATTACTTTCTATTAATCAACATTGAGTTTCATCTGCTATTTAATAGACCAGTCACCCAATTTTGTGAGATTCTTTATAGCTCTTCACAGTCTGTTTTGGACTTAACTATCCTGAATAGTTTTGTATGATCTGCAAATTTTGCCGCCTCACTGTTTATCTATTTTCCAGATCATTTATGAATATGTTCAATAATACTGGTCCCAGTAGAGACCCCTGGGGGACTTCTCTCCATTCTGAAAACTGACCATTTATTCCTACCCTTTGGGTACGTCTACACTACGAGATTAATTCGAATTTAGATAATTCGAATTTGGGAAACAGATTGTATAAATTCGATTGTGCGCGGCCACACTAAGCACATTAATTCGGTTTTTAACCACATTAATTCGGTGGTGTGCGGCCACACTACCCCATTAATTTTAACCACATTAATTCGGTGGTGTGCGGCCACACTACCCCTAATTCGAATTAATAAAATCGATTTTGGTGCTACTCCGCTCGTCGGGGTGGAGTACAGAAATCGATTTTAAGCGCCCTTTAATTCAAAGTAACTGGCTCCGTTGTGTGGACGGGTTAAGGATTAATTCGGATTAACGCAGCTAAATCCGAATTAAAGTCGTAGTGTAGACCAGGCCTTTGTTTCCTATCTTTTAAACAGTTACCAGTCCATGAGAGGACCTTCCCTCTTATCCTGTGACTGCTTACTTTGCTTAAGAGCCTTTGGTGAGGGACCTGGTCAAAGGCTTTCTGAAAATCTAAGTACACTATATCCATCCACTGGATCCCTTTTGTCCACATACTTGTTGACCCCCTCAAAGATTTCTAATAGATTGATGAGGCATGATCTCCCTTTACAAAAACCATGTTGACTCTTCTCCAACAAATTATGTTCATCTTTATATCTGACAATTCTGTTCTTTACTATAGTTTCAAACCATTTGCCCAGTTCTACAATCAGGTTTACTGGCATGTAATTTCTGGGATCAGCTCTGGAGCTATTTTCAAAAATTGTTGTCATATTCACTATGCTCCAGTCATTTGGTACAGAAGCTGATTTAAATGAAAGTTTACAAACAAGAGTAAGTAGTTCTGCAATTTAACATTTGAGTTCCTTCAGAATTCTTGGGTGAATACCATATGGTCCTGGTGACTTACTACTGTTTAATTTATCAATTTGTTTCAAAACCTCCTCTAATGACACCTCAATCTGGGACAGTTCTTCAGATTTGTCACTTAAAAAGAATGGCTGAGATTTCGGAATCTCCCTCATGTCCTCAGCCATGAAAACCAATGCAAAGAATTCATTTAGTTTCTCTGCAGTGGCCTTATCGTCCTTGATTGCTCCTTTAGCAGCTCAATCGTCCAGCGGCTGCACTGGTTGTTTAGCAGGCTTTCTGCTTCTGATGTACTTAAACATTTTTTTGCTATTACTTTAGTCTTTGACTAACTGTTCTTCAAATTCTTTTTTGGCCTTCCTAATTATATTTTTACACTTCACTTGCCGGAGTTTATGCTCCTTTCTATTTTCCTGACTAGGATTCCGCTTCCACATCCATATGTATGTGTCTAATTTAACTCAACAAAGGGTTACAATAGTTTGGAAAATATTTATTTTATACTTTACGTATTGTCCAAAGCAAATTATTACTTTAGTGACAGGTTCAGGGAGAAAAAAGCACATTACCTGATTGAACTGACTATGCAAATCAGAATTATGCTTTCAGGCCGACCACTCTCTTCTATCTCCTTTTAAGTGTGGAGATGATGGACTATCCCATGTATGCATTAATAACACAGTTAGCAAGTATGCATATATTCTGTTTAATTCATCACTTTCTTTCCAGCAGAGTAAAATCCAAGAGAATAAATGTCCTGTCCAAATCAAATGAAGTA
>NW_020691524.1:0-8271 GCF_002925995.2 Terrapene triunguis
GGTCAAATCCTGAGGGTCCTTATTCTACTGTTGCTCAGTCCTTGCACAGGCAAATTCCCAGCGAAGTGAGTGGGGCCAAACCCTGAGAGGTGCTGAGCACCAGCCAAACCTGGAAGTCCTCACTCACATTTTACTCAGCTAAAACTCTTGCTGACTTCCGTGAGAATTTGCCTGTGCAAAGACCCCAGAATTTTTCACACTACATATTTTCTTCACTATCAGGTTCTAGACCCCAGTTCCCAGCCAATGGCTCCGTGACTACTATGAACAACAACACTGCCTCGAGCGATGAAGCACTGTCGATGGTGTTGCGGTGCATTCTATACATCTACTGTGTGCAGGCACCGCTGCAGAGATCAGACCTCAATTAGTGGTGTGGCCAATTAACTCTGGCTCTGTTCTGAATGCTGTTGTTGTGGAGCAGCTGTAATCTCTAAATCATGGCCCTCTGCAAGCTCTTAACAATGGCAGAGCATTACCTACCGTTTCCAAAGTGCTTTATTTACTCGGAAGAGATTTATTTGTAAACCAAGAGGTTTATTGTTGCTGGTTGCGGACAGGCAGTGCATTGCTTTTCCCCATGTTGAATGTGGTTGTATAAAACCACGCGTGAAGAAGGTAGTAAACTGGTATTTGGTGCATCCATTATGAAACCACTTTAATTATATTGGCACATAAGCTCCTGCTCCTTAAATTAATTCTGTAGACCAGAAACACTTTGTATCTAATGATTTCCTGAACGTTTTGTACATGCTTAATTTAATTTAAATCATTGTCATGGGAGAAGATAGAGGGCTCTTAACAGGACATGCCTTGTGGTTTTGAGAACTGGGTGGTGGGTGCCATGTTGCACGGTCAGGTGGAAAGATTTTTACCTGCCAAGACTTGCATTTATGCTTCCATCTCTCTGTCCATTGTCCAGCTTTCTGAGCTCCATCTATCAGATTCTCAAGGCTGCCCAAGTAGATCATAGAATATCAGGGTTGGAAGGGACCTTAGGAGGTCATCTAGTCCAACCCCCTGCTCACAGCAGGACCAATCCCCAGGCAGATTTTTGCCCTAGATCCCTAAATGGCCCCCTCAAGGATTAAACTCACAACCCTGCGTTTAGCAGACCAATGCTCAAACCACTGAGCTATCCCTCCCCCCCCAATTCTTATTAGTATCGTTTTGGTTCCACCTCATTTTCAGGTTCCAGTTATACATTGTTTATAAAAGAGTCAACAAATACTGACTAGATCTCTTAATAAATGGTTGTGATGGGGCTAATTAACCAAACAGGCCACAGCTGAGGGGAATCAGTGCCCAAGTAATCCCAGGACTCAGTAAGGGAGCCCAGCTGAGGAGGAAGGAGCCGGGATGGGACTATAAAGGCAGGAAATTGGCAGCAGAAAGATCTGCTGGGAAAGTCTGTAGTCACTCCCTGGGAGAAGGGAGGAATGTTTGAAGGCTGTTAGGACAGGTAGCCCACAGTTATTCCCCAGGAAGGGAAGTTAGGAGGCTGGCAAACCCCAGAGAGGAGGGTGTGCCAGATGGTAGGACAGGGCTCTGGGAAAGGCAGTGAGCTCTAAGAGGGACTGCTGGCTAGAGGGTCCCTGAGCCAGAACCTGGAGCAAAGATTGGACCTGGGTTTCCCTGCCAGCTGCTCAGGGAGTGGCACAACTACACAGTGACTAGGAAGACTGTCTGTGGGAAGAGACTTTCCAACCCCAGAAGGGGTAGCCATTTGGTGACCTGGACAGAATCATGAAGAGGCAGCAGCTGCTCCTGGCACGAGAGAGGGGCCACACACCCAGAGAGACAGAAAGCATGCAACCGTAGGAAGGGGCATCGACCTGGTGAGCTATTCCCCAGAGGTGCCATCCTGGCCATGAGTGGAGCACCCGTCACAGTGGTTAACTGATGGTTACAGAGTCCGACCGGGTGCTCGTGACCATTTAAAACATCTTCTACTGGTGTGCCTGTAACCATCAATAAAACCTACTACTCATCTCTGTAACATGCTTATAACATCCATGAATCATTTAGTAATCTTTTAGGAGCCAGTTATAAATGGAACCTTAATATAAAGCCGGGCCTTAATGTTAATGGAAATTGAGCATCTGCAGCTGTGCAAATCTCAGCCCTGATTTTAGATCTTTCTAGGATATTAATCCATGTACATTGTCCGGACACTGTAGCATCCGTATAACACTGGTCATGTGTACTAGGAGAGCTTTTAGGACTCTGAAGTGTGCCTGCCCTGGAGGAAGTGTTATCTTGTCAGTACAACAATAATATTGTCCATAGTTGTATTTAGAATATGGCTTCTTCAGGGACAATTCCTTCAACAGCCTAAGGAGGGAGTGGGGGAGGGAAACAACCCCCTCCCCCCAACCCACCTCCAAAATATGTGACACCACCTTGTAAAATGACTCTTCTTTCTACATGCAAAATAACACAATGTAGAATTATTTTAATTTTATGGCCAAAGCTCCTATTTTGTGTTCTCTCTCCTCCCTTTTTCTTTCCTCATCTATTCCCCCCCACCCCCCGCCCTGCCCCTGTATCTTTCTAGGAGCTTTACAGCATTTTAAAATGGCTGTCTATTTCCATTTAACCGATTTCTAGTCTACATTTTTTTTCCTCCTACATTCCCCTCTATTTTTCATTCAGTCTCTCATTTCCCCCTCCCCCAGTTCTCATGTTAGCACTTTTAATACAATAATGATAATGCTTAGCTCTTATATAGCATGTTTCCATCACTAGATCCCAAAGGGCTTTACAGAGGAGGCCAATATTATCCCCATTTTACAGGTGGGTAAACTGAGGCACAGATGCAAAGCCAGGAATGGAACACAGGTCACTTGAGTCCCTGTCCAATATGCTATCCACTGGGCAACACTGCCTCCCCTACATAGACTACTTTTCTTTATTTTGCCTTAGTCTGATTATTTATTGTTCGTATAGCAGCTCTGCCTAGTTGCCTTAATCAGGATTGTGGCCCCATTGTGCTAGCGCTGTATAAACACACAGTAAATGACAGTTCCAACTGTCTCTATGGTCTCTGAGTCCCACCAAGAAATGTAGCTCTGGTGCCAGGGGTTGCTGATACCACACAGCTTTCTCCTACCCATCAAACTGGAACAGGTGCAGAGAAGGGCTGCTAGGACAAGCTGAGGAACGGAAAACCTACCTTATGAGAGGAGACTCAAAGAGCTTGGCTTGTTTAGCCTAACCAAACGAAGGCTGAGGGGAGATACGATTGCTCTCTATAAATACATCAGAGGGATAAATACCAGGGAAGGGGAGGAATTATATAAGTTAAGTGCCAATGCGGACACAAGAACAAATGGATATAAAATGGTCACCAACAAGTTTAGACTTGAAATGAGATGAAGGTTTCTAACCATCAGAGGAGTGAAGTTCCGGAACAGCCTTCCAAGGGGAGCAGTGAGGGCAAAAAAAAAATCTAACTGGCTTCAAAACTGAGGCGATGTCTACACTGGCACTTTCGTCGTTAAAATTTTTGTCGCTCAGGGTTGTGAAAAAACCCAGCTTCCTGAGTGACAATAGTTTTAACGATGAAAAGCACTGGTGCAGACAGCGCTTCATTGGCAGGAGTCATTGTAAGGTGTGCAGTGTAGACATAGCCTGAGCTGGATAAGTGTCTGGAGGGGGTGATATGATGAAACTGTCTACAATGGCATGTAGCCGAGCTGCGACTGCTAGCAGCTAATATCTCCAATGGCTGGTGATGGGACACGAGATGGGGAGGGCTCGGAGTTACTACAGAGAATTATTTCACGGGTGTCCGGCTGGTGGGTCTTGCATAAATGCTCAGGAACCAACTGACCGCTGTATTTGGAGTCAGGGAGGAATTTTCCCCCTGGTCAGATTGGCAGAGACTCTAGGATTTTTTTTTTTTTTGCCTTTCTCTGTAGCATGGGTCACGGGTCACCTGCAGGTTTAAATTAGTGTAAATGGTGGATTTTCTAACTTGAAGTCTTTAAATCCTGATTTGAGGACTTCAGTAACTCAACCAGAGGTTATGGGTCTCTTATAGGATTGGGTGGGTGAGGTTCTGTGGCCTGCAATGCGCAGGAGGTCAGACTAGATGATCATGATGGTTCCTTCTGGCCTCAAAGTCTATGAATCTGAGGGCAAGTTTATGCCTGTAATGTATTTTGTCTATGGTGTGTACATTGCACGGGGTTTTATAATTGATTGCTTTGCCAGAGAGAAATGATCAGTTATAAGAGTACTTGAGCCAAACTGATGATTGGTTTGGTTTTGTAAAACCCACACCCATCAGAAACGGTTTTGTGAAAACAAGACAAAGGGTATGTCTACACTTCAAGCTGGAGGGTATAATCAGGGCCGCCCAGAGGATTCAGGGGGCCTGGGGTCTTCGGCGGAGGGTCCCGGGGTGGAAGGACCCCCCACCGCGGGTCTTCAGAGCACTTTGGCGGCGGGTCCTGGAGCGGAAGGACCCCCCGCTGCCGAAGACCCAGAGCGGAAGAAGCTCGTGGGGCCCGGGCCCCCGGAGAGTTTTCCAGGGCCCCCGGAGCGAGTGAAGGACCTGGCTCCAGGGGCCCCGAAAAACTCTTGTGGGGGCCCCTGTGGGGCCCGGGGCCTGGGGCAAATTGCCCCACTTGCCCCCCCCCCCGGGCGGCTTTGGGTATAATTCCCAGCTCCAGGAGACGTACTCGTGTTGTTGGCAAATAGGTGCCAGCTCTTGCCAAGGCTTTAGGCCTTAGCTGAGCTCTGACAAATTCATTGCTGGAAACCGGTTCTTCTCACCATGTGTTAGTATGGTTAAGATGGGTATTGAACTTCTAACAATGTGTTTAGTGTGTCGACTTTATGAAATGCTTGTTTAAGTTGCTCCGTGCATTAATCTCACTTACAATCTTTATCACAGACTATAACGTAATATTTAAGTTTTTGCTTTATAACTGTTAAAAAAATGTTTGCCCTGAAAGGGTGAACCTGTTAGAAGTGATCCTCTCATGCTCATTAAGAAGCCCATCAAAACTAAATGGGCCATTGTGGGACATCACAATACAAAGACATCGTTAATAGCTCCTTCGCATATCAGGAAGAGGCTATATGCAAAAGGCCTTGTCCCATCAGTTTGAATTCTGGACGAAGCAAATAACGATAGCTGGCAAGAAAACGTTTCCTCTCTTTTGCTGTTTGGACTCTTACAGGGCCTGAGTTACAAAAGAAAAGTAGAGATCCCTGGGGTCGAGCTGGGTTAGCCTTAAAAGACAATCAGTGTTGACAGATTGCTACAATTCTGTCTCCTTTTGGAATCATAGACTGTAACTCATTTAGTATATAGCGGTTGCCCACTTTAACCTGTAGATAACTCTCTTGTTTCTTTTTCCTAGTTAATAAATCCTTAATTAGTTTATTGTAGGATTCTCTACAAGCATTGTCTTTGGTGTGAGATCTGAGGTACAAATTGACCTGGGGTAAGTGACTGGTCTCTTGGGACTGGAAGCAACCTTAATCTTTTGTGATCCTTGGTGTATGGCAACCAACTAGCATTCAGTCCAGCTTGCCTGGGTGGCAATTAGACTAGAGTGCCCAAGGGGACTGTCTGTGACTCCATGTAAGACTGTTACAGTGCTTCAGGAATTCACGTGTTCCTGGGTTGGTGAAATCTAATGATAGAACATACAGTCAGTTTGGCCTGTCTGCCCTGCTTCCTGATCGTCTGCCCTGAGGTTGGCACTCACAGTTGTGAACCACTCCAGACAATGTGACGCCCCACACTAGCTCTGATCGAGCTAGCATGCTAAAATTAGAAGTGTAGCCATGATGGCATGAGCAGCAAGAGGGGCTCCCTCTCCCCACCCCCCCAGACCCTAGGTACATGCTTGGGGCAGCCAAACTCTCCTGCCAGTCTTGCTGCTGCGGCTACATTTCTGTCTTTGGAATGCGAGCTGGCTCAGAACTAACGCGGGGATGTCGCACTGCGCTAGAAATTACACCTCCGGATTAAAGTGTAGACGCACACTAAGGTACCAGCCCCCACAGTTTGGCTGCTGGTGCACTGATACTGCCGCCTATCCCGCTGACCTGCCTTCTCTCATTGCTTCCTTGTACTCCCCTGGCTGTCTGTACCTATGTGTTGTTTCTTGTCTCATACTTAGAATATGAGCTCTTTGGGGGCAGAGACCGTTGTTTTGTTCTGCGTTTGTTCAAGACTAGGGCTCCTAGACACAACGGGTGTGGTTATAATTTATTGTCATACCTTGATCTCCAAATCCCAAACACCCCACACGCCAAACAGGCGTGAATAAGCCCCACAAAGCACACACAACAGGACGCAAAGCGTCTGTTTTTTACAGTGCAGTATTACACCTGTCTGGGGTGAGGAATCAGAGCTGCTTTGCTTTGCGTATGACAGAGGGAAGGAGGATGAATGACATAATCTTTTAAGAGCCTCTCCTCTTGACAGGGGTGTTTCCACAACCTAAGTGGAGCACTTCGTATCTCGCTATCCGGACAGAAAGCAGAGCTGTGGCATTTTCTGCTGCCATAGCAGAAGTATTGGACATCTGCCGAGCTTGCCTTCCCTCATCTCATTTCAGCCTGTCATCAATAACTGATACACCTCTACCCCGATATAACGCGACCCGATATAACAGGAATTCGGATATAACGCAGTAAAGCAGCGGCTCCGGGGGGGGTTGGGGGAGGGAAGGGCTGCGCGGTCCGGCGGATTAAAGCAAGTTCGATATAACGCGGTTTCACCTATAATGCGGTAAGATTTTTTGGCTCCCGAGGACAGCATTCTAACGGGGTAGAGGTGTAATATCATTGTTACCCTCCATGTCTCTTCACTGTCTTTAACAGTGATGAACGGCCATACTGGGTCAGACCGAAGGTCCATCTAGCCCAGGTTCCTGTCTTCCGACAGTGGCCAATGCCAGGTGCCCCAGAGGGAATGAACAGAACAGCTTCTGGCAAACAGAGGCTAGGGACACCATCCCTGCCCATCCCGGCTAATAGCCATTGATGGACCTATCCTCCATGAATTTATCTAGTGCTTTTTTGAATGTGCTTTTAGAAGTCTACTGTAGGAGTAGAGATATTGGTTATTAAGTTCATGGTTTTTCCATTATGTTTGTTGAGCACTGGTAATAGGCCCATTATTACTATTTATTTTGTGTATTATGTGTATTATGGTAACACTTAGGAACGTCAATCAAGGATCAGGTTTCAGAGTAGCAGCCGTGTTAGTCTGTATCCGCAAAAAGAACAGGAGTACTTGTGGCACCTTAGAGACTAACAAATTTATTAGAGCATAAGCTTTCGTGGGCTACAACCCACTTCTTCGGATGCCAAGGATCAGGGCCCCATTGTGCCAGGCACTATGGCAGGCAGGTATCCTCCTTTATGGCAAGGAAAGACTCCCATTGACTTCTCTGGGCTTTGAATCAGGCCCAGAGCGTTTAGCACTCTACAGAGCCTGGTGACACAGTCCCTGTGTCAGAGAGCTTCCAATGTGAGATGACAATCAGCAGACAACACAAATAAGAGCACTACTTCTGATGGTGAATTGACACTAGACAATGCGGGGAGTTTTCTCCCAGTGTGACCTTGGTGCTTAATTGAGGCCAGGGATGCAGTTCCAAAGTAAACCAGTACGAGAAGTTTTATTTAAACACCACAATCTCAGCAGGCCTCACAGGCAAAAAGCAAGAGCACCCCAATCAACTGCTCCTGAGCCAAGACACCAGAGACACCAACTTTCAAAGGTATTTAGGTGCCTAAAGGTACAACTGGTTGAAAAAAAAATGTTCAACAAAAGTGTTTTCCATCGGGGGGGGCGGAATGCAGTTTTGTCCAAACTGAAACGTTTTGCAAAAATCATGTCAATTTCAATAAAAATTCATTTTAAATTGTTTAATTTTGAAACAAAATAAGCTCAAGCACCTTGTGAAGGAATCTGGCCAACACAGGGTCGTTCCATTGGAACTGCCTGAGGTTTGGACTCAAAAACTGGTTGCAAGTTAATAATTGTGACAGGAACTTGCTTGAAAGTTTGAGGGTTTGAATGAAACTCGGGGATGCAAACCAAGGTGAATTCAGACTGAAGAATAAGCTCCAAGGAAGTGAGCCCTGAAATGTTTTTCCTATATAGTTCTAGCAAGTGCCTTCGTTTTCATGACCTATTTCTCTCTTCATTGAAATCTCCTTGCCTTTGTCTAATACACTATAAGGTTTCATCTTTAGTCAACACTGTATAAGCAGCACTAAGCACTCTTGTTTAAG
>NW_020691525.1:0-2968 GCF_002925995.2 Terrapene triunguis
TTTGTTCTAATGGGAGTTGCCTCACTTAATCTCCTAGTCAGCCTGGAAATTCCCAAACTGTCCCTGGCTCAATGAGCTTGGTCACATCACTCCCCCTTCAAGTCTCAATAACCCCAGCTGTAAAAGGAGGAGACAGGAGCGATTTACAGTGCTTTACAAAATACAAATGGATTTGGGATCCTCTGATGGAAAGTGGCAGAAAGGGAATCTACCACTTTTACTCAGCCTCCCCTCCCACAATATTCAACATTCCTGGTTTCATTCCCTCCCCTCCTCCCCCCAGGATTCTTTTCCTTCCGTGGTGCTTACACCATGTCAATATTGCCAATGTATTTCCTCCCCACCCTCCCCAGAACACCAGAGTTGCTTTTCGCCAAATACTACATATTTAGACACCATACATCTATCTCTATGGCAAGGTGTCAACTAATAGCTCTTAATCTTTCCTCCGCTCATCCCTCTGGCTCGCTGATAATTTCTCACTCATCTCCGAGAACTCCAGTTGTTACACCTTCCAGGAAGTGAGATGCCAAAAGTGAAAACAATATTCCAGGTACGGTAGTACCAACTATTTAGATAGAGCAGAAAAGTGAGAGCTTCTAAGGCTTGGTCTATACCTAAAACCTCGGTTCGACCAAGTTATGCTGCGGAAAGACATAGGGCTTGTCTACATCATGCAGCTATTAACGACAAGGCTGTGTCAGCGTGTGTAAACGCTCTTTGTCCGCACTTTTGCCGACAAAATACTTCCAGCCCTTGTTGGCAGGAGAGCGTGCCTACCGACAAAGCTGCATTCACACTGCCACTTGCGTCCGCAAAACTTTTGTCTTTCGCGGGACTGGGGGGGGGGGTGAGGGGGGGCTTTTTAAAGTACCCGTGAAAGACAAAAGATTTGTCGACAACTTCGCAGTGTAGACATACCCATAGTTAAGCCAACCTAAACCTTGGTATAGCCACTGTAGACCCAGCTACTGCCTCATGAGAGCGTGGATTAACTACAGCAACAGAAAAACTTTGTCACTGTTGCAAGTGTCTACGCTACAACAGCATAGCTTCAGCACTGCAGCTGTGCCGCTGAAGTGCCTGTAGTGGAGACATAGCCTGAGACTAGATGCGTCCACACATACAGCTTAAAACAACATCGGCCTTTTTAGCTGCATGTCTATTTCACGGTCTGCTAGGAACTTTGGGTCTCTCAGCATTACTGCTCTCTAGGTTTCTAGCTCCTAGTGAATATGTTTAACCCCAGATTAGATTGCAGTTATACAAGATTATTCTCCTTTTGTTTTTAAATCTCTTTAGGTCCCTCTATGCTATTTCTCTGCCCTCGCTGCTGTTTGCTCCTCCTCCTGATTTATCATCAGATGAATGTCATTAACATACTTTTCCTCTCATAAAAGGAGACAATTGGAGAGCTTTAGTTTGTAAACTCTACAGCATTTTCTGCTTTACAAACATGAGAGTTTAGACTAAGATGCCCAAAGCTACCTAAGGGACTAATTGTAATGGGCACTGGGCAGTCAAAATCCCCTAGACACAGCATGGCAAGTCTCTGCCTCCGAGTCTCTCCAAACCCCATGGGATGGGGTAAGCAAGTGGCCCTGTTTTATAAAGCGGCAATGGAAGCACAGAGGTACTTCAACTGTCAGGTGTTTGGGGCAGGAATAGTCTTTGTTCCATGTCTGTACAGTGCTTAGCACCTTGGGGCTCCTAGATGCTACTGAAACACAAATCCCCAATTCCCCAGACCAATGCGTGATTTACCTAGGCTTACACAACAAGATCGTGACAATGCCAGGGACACAACCCAAATCATAGGTTACAAGTCCTGTGCTGAACTACACAATGCTCTAGAGAGAAGACCCAACCCTGTGGCACCCAACTAGAGAGTTATCTAGATATCTATCTGGCCGTGTCACTATTACCCAGGAGTCGGCCCCACCACATTGTCATTTATTACCCTGCTAGTTTTCAATCCATAGCACAAGGAGCATAGACAAGCTAATCTGAATTAATTGCAGTAGAAGACTGAGACACGCTAATCAAGTTTTAAAATCCAAGTGTGACATCTTCATTCCCCAACGGTTGCTGTCACAAGAAAACAATCAAGCAAAGCTGTTACCAAAATGGAGGAAGGAAGCAGGCCAATAAAGTGACACGAAAGACACTGTGTCCCCAACTAAAGGGCAAGAACAGTGTATCAGAACCAAAACCTGTTATCAGCAAGGAGACAGCTATACATTAAACAGGGAGGGGGTGGAGCGGAACAAGGGAGAGAGAAGCTCTCAGTTAGCTTCTATAGGCTGCCTGGTGGAATTTCCTGTTCCACCTGTTCTGTATCGTCTCCTCCCATGCAGCCCCCGCTTTGTTCAGGAGTTTCACAGGAAACCTAGCCCATATTTGTCAAATGAAACTTTGCTTGGTGTTTTTCAAACATCTCTACCCCCCCCCCCCCCCCGCGTGTGTTTAGTCATCAGGCTCTGCATTTCCTGCTCTGTTTGGAACAGATTACACAAGACAGGACTTTATACAGGGCCCCATATCTGGGAACTCAGTTTCTATCCCATGCTGCTTTGCCAGGTGTCCTGGCTCCTCAGCAGTGTGGCAGGTTTTTAATGATTTTAATGGTACCTGCTGCCCCATTTGTTTTATATGTCATTGTGGGCAGGGCCGGCTCTAGGTTTTTTGTCGCCCCAAGCAAAAAAAATGTTGGCTGCCCCCCATCCCAGCCCTGGGCTCCTCGCCGCACCCCCTGCCGCCCCAGCCCTGGGCTCTCCCCACCACCCGCACCCCCCTGCCACACCAGCCCTGGGCTCTCCCCTACCCCCCCACCCCACACACACTTCCTGCCGCCCCAGCCCTGGGCTCTCCCCCACCACCCGCACCCCCCTGCCGCCCCAGCCCTGGGCTCTCCCCCACCACCCCACCCCACACACACTTCCTGCCACCCCAGCCCTGGGCTCTCCCC
>NW_020691525.1:3068-3336 GCF_002925995.2 Terrapene triunguis
CCCACCCGCACCCTCCTTCCGCCGCAGCCCTGGGTCACTGGTAACTCACTCCCAGGGCAGGTCATTCAGCAGGAATTTTAGGTGTGCACAGAACACAGACAGGATTGGTTCCCATATGGTTACAGAACTGCAGTAAAGTGGAACAATTTTCAGCTTGTGTGATTGGAGGATATCTGGATGCATATTATAAGACTGTCCTACATAAATGAGGAAAAGTTGAGGTGCCTTTATTATTCTTTTGTTCCACTCTTTCTTTCTATGGGGAATT
>NW_020691526.1:0-1582 GCF_002925995.2 Terrapene triunguis
TTAGCCTCCCCCAGCCTACGATACATGCCACCCAGGCCTGACAGCAATGTGTTTTTTTTTTGCCAGAGATCAATTAAAAAAACAGAGAAGGAAACAAACCCCTTTTTCCAAAATAAAATTATGAGAGGCACAAATGTTCAACATTTGGGCATTATGAACAACAAAGCTTTGACACTAAATTTTTCACACCGGGATAAATAGGAATGAGAACTTTCTGCATAGATAGGGAGCAAATTATTGTAGGAGAGGACTGGGAATTATAACAGTCTCCTGTTTGGTTTTGAATTCAGAAATAAGTGGCTATTAGTATCCTTCTGTAAATGCTGGAAGAAACCTTTCCTTCAGGACAAGAAGTGACAGTAGGTCAAAAACTTCATGCTGAAAAAGGACAGTGTTCGAGTCAAGTTGTAGAATATATTGCAATGCACACACCTGAAATGATTATATTGACTGGCCCATGAATCAGATAGTGTGAATGGAGAACACTGTCCTTTACGGGATGGAATCAGTGCTATTCTTTGGTTCACAATATCTCTAATAGACCAACTAGACACCTACAATTCTGGAACAAGATTACATTTTTGTATAATTGCTGTAGTACTGAAGAAGCGTGAGACCCTGAAACTTTTCTGGGATTTGGGAAAAAGGGAATTAGGTGACAAATTCTCATAGCAATCTCATGGGAGTTGGGTCTTTATTGCGTACATTACCCCTCTTTGAAGATCCCAACCTAAATGTGTAAAGCACCCTGTTGCATCTGCATTTTATCTGAGCAACAGGCTGCACTTCCCTCGTTTCAGAAATGACTGACCAGGAAGTATTGAGCTAAGGGTAACATTTTCAAAAACACTTAAGCAAACTTCAGAAGTGACATAGGAGGCTAAATCCCATTGCCTTTCAATGATATTTAGGTTGCTAAGCCTTAGCAACTGAGAAACTTTCAAAAATGGGACTTAGGCTTCTAAATCACTTAGACTCTTTTAAAAATGTTACCTGAACTAATTCAGTGAGCTCATTGGATGAGGACTGAGTATATGTGTGCTTGCTACGGAGGGCAACATTGGTGAAAATGTAAGATTAGCTAACTCTGCTGACATTTTCAAACCTTTCTAAAGGAATTGGATAGGAACTCAGAGTCTAAATCACTGAGGCAGCTGTAAAATCTAGAATTAGTGTGTTATTTCTCAACAATCACCTTAGCATTCATTCAATAAAGAGAGAGATTTGTTTCTTCCCTCTGCAGGACTCTCCCTTTGAGAGTAGAAGTTTGACACTGGTTTAGTTTTAGAAAATGTCAGTAAATACCAACTTCTCCTTGCCTGTTGCATTCCCCACAGCACACATGCCTCCTGAGACCGCCTCTTCCCGCAGAAGGATATATAATGAATCAGAAAAGATGTTCTCCATTTGACAGAGAGTATGAGTCACAGGGTCACAGTAACATATTTGGAATGGAGCCTCGGTAGCTTTTCTAAGTTGTCATTCCAGTTACTGGGCACCTGGAAGTAGGTGAATGCAGTGGGGAGAGAAAATGGACTATATAACCTGGATCCTGGTCCTTGAAATGCTGCATGAGGAGGTG
>NW_020691527.1:0-5704 GCF_002925995.2 Terrapene triunguis
GGGGGCTGGGAGCCAGAACTCCTGGGTTCTATTCCCAGCTCTGCCACTGATTCACTGCACGACCCTGGGCAAGTCCCCTTACTCCATGCCTCAGTTTCCCCACTGGACACTCCCGGCCAGCGAGGAGGCCCCCTCAGCCCCCTGGCTCCCCCAGCGGCAGGGGCCCCTCCCCGGCTCACCTGTTCAGCTTGGGAGCTGGCATTCATGCCCATCCGCGCCAGGCCCTCCCGCAGCTCGTTGATGTCCACCCGCCCGTCCTTGTTGGTGTCCAGCTGGTCGAAGAGCTCGGCCCAGTGCTTCCGGCGCTCGGGGTCCCGGCTCTCCTGGCACAGCGCCCGCCACGGCGCCGGCCCCCCATCCCGGGCCCCCCGCATGGCGGTGCCCCCCGCTAAGCCCCGGGGCTGGGGGGACCCCGCATGCCAGGCTCCAGCGCTGGGCTCTCAGCGGCTCCGTGCCCCTCCCCGGGCGCTGGCGCTGGGCGGCGCGGCCCGGCGCTGCATGGCCCGCGGGCACCCCGGGGCTCCGCTCCCGCCTGGGACAGCGCGATCCCTGCCTGCCAGGCGGCTCCGGGAAAAGCAGCGCCGCCAGCACAAGGGCATGTCACAATGCGCTGGTTGCCGTCGCCTCCCACGGAGATTGTTTCCTCCGCCCCCAAACACCTTCCCTCCGCCCCCGACGCTTCCCCCCGCTGCACCCGCTGGCGAACGGCTCTTCGGGGGCGGGGGAGGGGGGGCATGTGGAACCCAGGAGTCCTGGGCCCCTCTGAGAGGCTGCAGCCTTTCGCAGTCTGCTAGGAGCTCTCCGCTGCCAGGGACAGTTAACAAAGGAACGGGAGCCAGGACTTCTGGGTCCTATCCCCGGCTCTGGGAGGGGAGTGGGGGCTAGTGGTTAGAGCAGGGGGGCTGGGAGCCAGGACTCCTGGGTCCTATCCCCGGCTCTGGGAGGGGAGTGGGGGCTAGTGGTTAGAGCAGGGAGCTGGGAGCCAGGACTCCTGGGTTCTATCCATGGCTCTGGGAGGGGAGTGGGGGCTAGTGGTTAGAGCAGGGGGCTGGGAGCCAGGACTCCTGGGTCCTATCCCCAGCTCTGGGAGGGGAGGGGGACTAGTGGTTAGAGCAGGGGGCCGGGAGCCAGGATTCCTGGGTCCTATCCCCAGTTTGGGGGGGCGATAGTGGTTAGAGTGGGGGGGGGGCTACAAGCCAGGACTCCTGGGTCCTATCCCCGGCTCTGGGAGGGGAGTGGGTGCTAGTGGTTAGAGCATGGGGAGCTGGGAGCCAGGACTCCTGGTTTCTATCCCTGGCTCTGGGAGGGGAGTGGGGGCTAGTGGTTAGAGCATGGGGAGCTGGGAGCCAGGACTCCTGGGTTCTATCCCCGGCTCTGGGAGGGGGGTGGGGGCTAGTGGTTAGAGCACGGGTCTGGGAGCCAGCTCCAGGAGGAGAGTGGGGTCTAGTGGTTACAGCAAGGTAGGCCTGGGAACCAGGACTCCTGGGTTCCATTCCTGGCTCTGCCACTGTCTCCCTATGTGACCAGGGCACATGCCCTTTGGCTAGAGAGCGGGTTGTGGAGACGTTCACGCTGGGCTGCTAGTAGGGGATACGGGATTGTTCCCAGCCCAGGGCTGCTTGGCAGCCTGCATGTGAAACAAACCTGGGGGGCCTCAGCTTGTCCCCCCTGTGATCGGTGCTAGCCAGCCCCTGCGCTGGCAGCCACAGCGGAGAGGCCATGGCCCTGATGGGTCAGGGACACCAGAGGCCTGGCTTACCCAGAGAAAGGGTCCCCTATGGGCAGGACTGTGGAGGCCCAGTGGGGTGGGCATGTAGGGCTTAGCCAGTTACTGCCCATGGGGTCGTCCCTGCTCAGCTAACTCCTTTGGCGCCCCAGGGTGAACGGAGCATGAGATGCTGGGCCAGATCCCCAGTGGGTGCAAGTCAGCCAAGCTTCATTGAGAACAGAGCCACACCCATTGACACCAGCGGGGGATCTGGCCCAATTGACGCCAATGGAGCGATGCCCATTGACAGCAGCGAGGGATGTGGCCCACTGCGTGCATGTGGCCGCCTGTCTTAACCCTGGACCTTGTCCCCAGTTATTTTTGCATTTCAAAGGCCGGGAAAATGGAGCAAGAATCTCCCCAAACTGGGAGCTCCTTGTGACGAACTGGGACTGTTCTTAATGTGGTCTTTGAATGCTGAGTGGGGAGTGTTGGCTGGGAAGGCAGGGGAGGTTGGCTAGGATAGTCTGCATTGGGGGATGGGAGACTGGCCTTGAGGGAAGATACCTGAGCATGTAACATGAGAACCCCGGAAGGGGTTAGAGGCCAGGTGACACCTTTGCTCAGGAAACTGAACAAAGGCTGTGGGAGGGGTCGCGGGGGGGGGGAGTTTCAGAGCTGGCTGGTGGAATGGCTGGGAGGCAGACGGGGCTCTGACCCCCCAAGGGGCTGTGGTGCCCTGGGACCCCAAGATGCACCTAATTGGGGGGGATCCTGTTGTCTGTGCCTGCAAGACCCCCTGTCTTGGACTGTGTTCCTGTCGTCTAAATAAACCTTCTGCTTTACTGGCTGGCTGAGAGTCATGGTGAATCGCAGGAAGCCGGGGGTGCAGGGCCTTGTGTCCCCCCACACTCCGTGACACTCCTTAAACCACCTGCTGTCCCCAGCATGGGGCCCATAACAAAGAGCTGTATGGGTCAGATCCACACTGCACAGGTATCCACCCAGCACAGACTAAACCCCTAAAGTCCTGGGGCCAGAAGGTGCTGGGCTCCCGGCAAATCCCGGAAGAGACAGGACGGCTTTGTTGGTGGTTCTGAAATCTCGGTCAGGAACAGCCCAGCTGTCACAGCTAGCAGGGTGGGCCGCAGCCCTGATTCCGGTCTCTCTTGAAATGCAACTTCGTGCCAAGTTCCTTGCACTGGAAATGTCACACTTCCCATCCCAAACCACTTCGCACAAGCAAAATGAGTCACCGGGAGCATCACACGCAATGCAGCCGCCTCTGGGGTGGGACACGACTGCGGTTTAACAGCTGCATAGCAGAACTACATAGAGATAACTTGCCAAAGCTGAAATACAGCCTCTTGTGGGGTGAGGCACGGGGACAGGATAGGGGGTCACTTGCTCAGTGCTGAAATGCAGCCACTTCACGGGTGGGACCTGGCAGCTGCTTAACAGTCAAACAGTGACACTGCACAGAGATTGCTTGCTTAGCACCAAAATGCAGCCTGTTCTGGGGTGGGACATGACAGCTAATTAGCAGGTGCACAGCAAAGAGGACACACGAGGATCACTCGCCCTACGCTGAAACGCAGCCATCTCTGGGGTGGGGCACGGCAGCTATTTAACAGCCACACGGCGACCCTGCACAGAGATCGCTCACTCAGCACTGAAATGCAACCACCTCTGGGGTCAGGCACAACAGCTGTGCTGAAATGCAAGGCTAAAGGCTTCATCGCTGCAGGGCTCCACCTGCCTTGGGAACACATCTAGGCCTCACTTGCCAAGGCCCAAACTCCCATGGAAGCCACGAGGCAGGTAGGACCCCCGTCACCCGCCTGACACCTGCAAGGAAGCCAGCCTGCAAGCTGCTCTTGGTGGCAGCGAAAGCTGCCCAGCCCACCTCCCTGCACCCCGGTTGCTGACGCCCAAGCTAATCCCTGCGTAGTGCATTAGCCGGTCACGGGGGCTTTAATGTTTCATGCCCGCTGCTGGTGCCACGATTTCATAAATGGGTCTAATCCCTGCTGTCGCAAGTCCCCTGGCAATGCCCTGAATGGGCTGTTTTGTTCCCCCTGCGGGGCGGTTTGGCAGGACCCATGGAGTAGAAGGGGAAACCAGACAGGTCCCACTGGAATAATGCATGTGCACCCTCCCGCCTCAATTCGGACGCAGAAGGCAGACGTGAAACCAAATATCACCCCCCCGGGTTGCTTCCTCCCAGGTCCTGATTGGTGGAGTCGCCTCCTGTCCCCCTCCCAGCTGTTCGCTGCCCTAAAGAGCCCGGCGGCCGGCGAGCCGCTGTTAACCCTTCGGCCGCCAGGCGGGGATAACAGCCAGGGCCAGAATGACGCAGACTGGGTCTTAAAGCGGCAGGGGCACTCATGTAGGTCTCCCCCTCTCCTCCAGAAACCGGGGGAGTGGGGGGGCTTGCAGCCCCCTAGCACCACGATCCCACGCGCGTGGCAAACCTTGCTGGAGCAGCTTGACTGTCCTCGTTCTACAGGTGGGGAAACTGAGGCGGGGGGGGACGACGTGCCTACCGTCATGCATAGAGGTGTTGGCAGAGTTGAAGCCAGGAGTCCTGGCGCCCAACCCTGCAGCCTGCTCTAACCACTAGACCCTATTCCCATCCCTGAGCAGGGAAAGGAACCAAGGGGTTCTGACTCCCAGCCCCCCTCCCTACTCTAACCACTAGCTCCCACTCCCCTGACCCGGGAATAGAACCCAGGAGTCCTGATGCCCACCCCCTTGCTCCGAGACCCCACTCCACACCCACAGCTGGAAAGAGAACCCAGGAGTCCTGACTTTTAACCACACTACTCACCAGGGCCGCCCAGAGGATTCAGGGGGCCTGGGGCAAAGCATTTTCGGGGGCCCCTTCCAGAAAAAAAAGTTGCATTACTATAGAATACTATATTCTTGTGGGGCCCCCTGTGGGGCCGGGGCAAATTGTCCCACTTACCCCCCGCCCCCCCCGTGGGTGGCCCTGCTACCCGCCTGTTTTACACAATGCCGCGGCTCCAGCTTTGTGCATCAGCTGAAGGAAGGCAGGAAGTGCTGGTGGCTGGTCTGGTTATTACTGACTCTCAGTATTTACCTTCCTTTGCAAATGGTTTTACCCTGTAGCCAATGTTCCCTATGAGCTCCACTTCCTTAGCAGCTCTTAGCCGAGAGCAGTCCCCCACCGGGGCACGGATTACCCTGGCCTCTTGGCTTTTCCAGGCAGAAAGCATGGGCTTAGAGACGCAGCTCTCTGATTTTCCCAGAGCGTGCACCACATCTTATTACACCGATTATTTTCTGGCCATCTCCTTCGGCCGGCTCCCGCCTCCGATCAGCCCGTGACGCCAGCCTCCGTCACCTACTGGCTACAATCGTTTTCAGCCTGCCCCGGAGGCCCAGATCCTCACGGGGATTTAGGCACCGAATGCCCAGGGCAGTTAAATATTTTCAAGGATCTGGGCCTTCATGCTGGTTCCTCAGCTTCCCCGCGCGCTTGGGAGCCGCTCCCCGTAAACATCTGCCAAGCTACCACATTGTCCGACTTCAAACACCTCCTTAAAACTCCCCTGACCTGGGATGCCTCCAGAAATCCGGACAAAGGTCAGGCCACGGGCATGCTGAGACCACCGTGTGTCCGCTGACCGGTACTGAATTGTTTCCTTGTGTTCCCACTGTCTGTCTGTCTCCATGTGTTATCTCTTGTCTTATAGAGAGATTGGCAGCTCTGGGGGGCAGGGATTGTCTTTGAGTTCTGTGTTTGTACAGCGCCTAGCACAGCGGAGTGCTGAGCCAGGGATGGGGCTCCTAGGAGCTACTGTAATACACCTAGTAAATAATGTACAGCGCCTGGCACCATGGGGTCCTGGGCCGTGACTGGGGTAATACAGATTATGGTGGCACTTCCTTGTGGCATAGAAAGATAACAGTGGGCAGGTATTTCCTTGAATGTTGTTAATTATGTGCATTAAATTTCACCTCCAGAACCCA
>NW_020691528.1:0-1028 GCF_002925995.2 Terrapene triunguis
GTACTGGGAAATATTTGCAGACTGTGCAGCCCCTGGAGACACTGAGGGACTGATTCTGATCACACTCAAGCCAGTGTAAACTCACTAATATTACTAGAGTCAGGCCAGCAGCAGTGAGATCAGAATGGCACTTGCTGTGTGTAGTGGGGTGGCTGCCCCACTCCCTGAGAGTATGGGCTGCAGCAGGCCAGTGTGCTTGCGCAGACAGGCAGCCACTTAGAGAAGGGCTTATTGGGAGCCAATCGGGGCCCAGATTGGAGACAGCCAATCAGGGCCAGGCTCACCCCTATAAAAAGGCTGCTCAGGGAGAGGAGAGTCAGTCTGTCCCAGGCCTTCGAGAGGAGAAGGTATGTCTCCGGAGCTGGGAGACAAGCACCTGGACAGCGCAATGCTGGCCAGGCTAGGGGGAGCAGAAGGGAGCTCTAGCTCGTAGCCTGCCAGGCTGCAGGCCCTGAAGAGAAGGGCCTAGCAGGTGCAAGGGGCCGTAGAGGAAGCGGCCCAGGAAAGTGGACAGAGGAGGGGAGAGAAGGAGGACAGCGAGGCTGCCGCCAGAGGGTCCCTGGGTCGGGCAGAGGGCGGGCCTTGGTCCTTCCCTTCCCCCCTTGCAGTACACCCAGCCATCGGCCGAAGGGAGCGGCCATTATAGACTACGCCATATCCCTGACAGGAGGGATTAGACTTTGGGGGTGTGGTTGGACATGGTGGCTGGGGCGCAGAGAGACTACTGATCATCCCCCCACCCCCAGAAGGGGATGTGGATGGACTGAGGGGCACTGCCGGAGGGCAGTGGTCCTGAAGAGGACAACATGAGCTGGAGAGCAATGCGGGCTCAGACGCCAACCAAGGGCAAGACAACAGGCGGGACACCACCGGGAGAGGGCGCTCCACTGGACTGAGCTAATTCCCGAGGACAACCAGCAGGAGGCACTGGGTGGTAAGTCCCAACCTTGCCACACTGATACTGATAACGATCATTGTTTTGATTCCAGGCTTCTGTAAAGGCAGCTGGAAAATAGCAACACGTCCCA
>NW_020691529.1:0-5249 GCF_002925995.2 Terrapene triunguis
GTATGGTAACCCCACCCAACGTCTTGCAAAAGCGGCAGAGGCACCGAACTCCAAAGAGGGCTCCCGGCTGTGACTCCCTCGCCGAGAGAGATCTGCAGCCCAGACGTAGTCACTTAGAGACTGGTCAGCGTCTCCCATTGGCTGGCTTAGGTGGCTTCCTGCCTACCATGCTGCGTTCTAAGGCAGTGGTTCTCAAAGCCGGGCCGCCGCTTGTTCAGGGAAAGCCCCTGGCGGGCCCGGCCGGTTTGTTTACCTGCCATGTCCGCAGGTTCGGCCGCTCGCAGTTCCCACTGGCCGCGGTTTGCCGCTCCAGGCCAATGGGGGCGGCGGGAAGCAGCGCGGGCCGAGGGATGTGCTGGCCACCGCTTCCCGCCGCCCTGATTGGCCTGGAGCAGCGAACCGTGGCCAGTGGGAGCCGGGAGCCACAATCGGCCGAACCTGCGGACGTGGCAGGTAAACAAACCGGCCCGGCCCGCCAGGGGCTTTCCCTGAATAAGTGGCAGACCGGTTTTGAGAACCACTGTTCTAAGGCCCCACTCTCTCCCCATACATTGCGTGCGGAGCCTGGTGCCTAACTCAGGGTGCACGGATTCCAGGGTTTTTCCAGGGCCCCTGCTCCACCTCTTACTCTTACTCCCAACCCCTGCCCCCGTTCAGCCTTTTCTCCCGAGGACCCATCCCTGCTCCACCTCTTCCCTTGAGTCCACACTGTCTTCTCCTCTTCCCCTGGTCCCACCCCCTTTTTCGCCTCTTCCCCCAAGCCCATGCTCCCATTGCTCACTCCTCTGCCCTCCTCTCCTTGTCGCTCGCTGGATTGTCTCAAGAAGCCTGCCTGCAGGTAGGAGGCAGCCCTGGCTAAGCAGGGGCTGGCGCGGGTTCATGACCCAGCGCCTCCACCCACCCTGCGGTAACTGGACTTTTGGTTTGGGTATCATTTAGGGTTGCCAAGTCCCCAAAAACCAGGCACCTGGCAACCCTAAATGGCACCCGGACACAGAAGCCAAAACCCGGACTGTCCAGGTAAAACCCTAAGCCTTAGCCTCACTGTGCCTCAGTTCCCCCTCCGTACAATGGGGGTAATGACACTGCCCCGCCTCCCAGGGGTGTGTGTGAGGATAAACACATGAACGAGCGTGAGGTGCTCAGACACTATGATAATGGGAGCCCCAGGAGTACCTCAGACAGACACACAGATAGCTAGAAAACACAATGGGGCCATGGGGGTGCGGGGTAGCGGGAGCTACTGCAGTGGAAATAACGGTAATAATGACAGCAGCACGTTGGAGAATTTTAGGTGAAGTAACTCCTTGTTATTATGCTTGAAGCCTGGGTTTTAAATCCTAGCCTTCCACGCCAGTTGGGAAACACGCCAGCAGCTATACAGCTGACGTAGGGCTTTCTCTGTAGCACCCCTACCAAGCCACATGCTGTTAACAATGGGTTGGAAAATGAGCGCTGTCCTTTTAAGACACACCCCTCGCCTCTGCCCAGCTGTGACTGTTTGCAGAGGGGGCTATAAGTGAGCTGGGCATGGGCCTAGGCTGATTGCAAGCTGTTTTGGGTGGAGCTGGGAGAGTTAGGTTACCAGCATGGTGAGTTTATGACATGGGTATTTGTGAGTGTTGGATGATAAACTGTGCTGGAGTGGAAGAGAATGAATCCAAATGGAGCTTTTACTTTGGTTGCTCTTATTGGTGAAACCTGGGGTGGGTTTTCTGGGGACCTGCTGCTGTTGTTAGAGCCATTTCTCAGCCCCCCCCACCCCCCCCGCGAAAACTCAGCTCCCATTCCAATAGCTAAATAAAGCTTAGCATTTATTTCAGGAGTGCCAAGCTGACAGTCTAGGTATTGTGATCCCCTGGGGGGAGGGGCTTTTTTTTGGCACTGTGTTTGCACAACTAGTGCAAGGGGGGTGTTGGTGTGTGTGAGGAATCCTAGATACTTCTGCAATACAAATAATTCGGGGGATTTTTTCCAAAGGGCTCAGTTTGGACCGCTTGGAAACTCAATTGCTTAACTTGATCCCTGAATGGGACTGAGATCTCTGGGGAGATCTGGCCTATGCCAGACTAAGGGGCTGGTACTTCTGTTATGGAGAGGGATTGTTTCTGTTTTAACTGAAGTCCACAGTAAAAACTCCTAGTTCAATGAGTGGGTCTCTGCTAGCGTTTCCTTAAACTGGGATAGCTATGGGCTGACTCACAACCAGTTTAGCTTAACACTGGTAAGCTGGATTGTTCGCTGTGTGGGGCAGGGTGTGTATGCAGGAGACTGGGTTCTAACTGGGGAGTGAGGACTGGTAGCCCAATTCTGCCTTAATGCTTCCCTGTGGCTAGAGCCCTGTGACTGTATAGGGGTCTAATAACTGAGCTGGGTCTACTTCAGGATTCCAAAGCGCTGCACAGATACTAACTAACTAGCCCCATTCTGAGGGGGGTGAATGTTCCCACCTTACAGAGAGGGGCACGAGTGTACGACAGTGAGTCTAGCATGAACTCAAGCAGATTCTTAGTGGTAAAGCTGGAATGAAATGGTGTAGCTAGAGGCAGAGTGGCCTAGTGCAGCGGTTCTCAAACTGTGGGTCAGGACCCTGTTTTAATGGGGTCGCCAGGGCTGTCATTAAAGTTGCTGGGGCCCAGGGCTGAAGCCAAAGTCCAAGCCCCACCGCCCAGGGCTGAAGCCCTCCAGCTTCAGCACTCCCCAGGGCGGGCATGGGAGGGGGGGAGGCTCTGGCTTCATTCCCCCTTCCTGGGGTCTTGTAGTAATTTTTGTTGTCAGAGGGTTGTGGGGCAATGAAGTTTGACAAACTGTGGCCTGGTGGATGGAGCCCTGGTCTGGGACTCAGACCTGGATTCTATTCCTGGCTCTGCTGCGGGCCTGCTGGATGACTTGAAGCAATCCCTTCCTCTCTGTGAAATGGGGATAATGAAGTGTTCTCAGGCCCTGCTTTAGGAATGATTTTGGGGGAGTTTTATGGCCTGCACTGGAAGGTCTGACTAGAGGATCACAGTGGTCCTTTCTGGCCTTAGAATCCAGTTCCTGACTCTTAATCTTGTGTTCAGTCTATTTCTATTATCAGAAACTAAGTAGTTAGAATACCATCCATATGCCTGGAGTTTACTGGACCAGCCCCTGCTCTGATCCGCTCACATCTTACATTATAGCTGTGATAATCTTTCTCGCTCTGCATTATGAAGCTGACAATCTATTAGTCTATTTGGAGTGACAAGTAGGGTGACCAGACAGCAAATGTGAAAAACTGGGACGGGGGTGGGGGGTAATAGGAGCCTATATAAGAAAAAGACCCAAAAAATCAGGACTGTCCCTATAAAATCAGGACATCTGGTCACCCTCGTGACAAGCCCCAAATTATTGATGCGTCTTCTCTTGTCTTCCCAGTCCTAGTTCTGTGTAAATTTCTCTACTGAATCTAAACTGTCCACATGCCTGTGGAGCCAATTGTCTCCTCTGAATTTTTCCCTAAATTGGAAAAGGAAAAAAGCTGAATTTTCAGCAAGCAAGTAAATAGCTTGATCCCCCTCCCCCTGGAGAGAGAAGTTGGCTGATCTAGCTTAAACATAAAGGCATCCAAGTCTGGATTGAGGGTAGGATCCCGCGAAGAGGCACTGCTTGTTTTCCCTCCCTTCAGGATGACCTTAACGCTGAGCAGACTGAAGCTAGGGGCTACATGACAAAGCTTATGGTGGTGCAGCTGTTTTAAAGTCTCTAGCATAACCGCTCTAAGCTGACAGAAGAGAGCTCTCCTGTCAAATTAATCTACCCCCTCCACACAATGAGCGGCAGTAAATATGTGGGTGAAAGACACTCTCCTGCTTACATAGGGTGACCAGATGTCCTGTTTTTAAAGGGACAGTCCCAATTTTGGCATAGGCGCTGACTCCGTGAGTGCTCCAGGGCTGGAGCACCCACGGGGGAAAAATTGGTGGGTGCTCAGCACCCACCGGCAGCTCACCGCCCAGCTCAGCTCCTTCCCTGAGTGTGCCACGTGCCCACTTTTTCCCCCTTGCATCCAAGCTATTGGGCTGTGAAACAGCTGTTTTGCGTGGAGGAGGAAGGCGGCGCGCTTGGGGAAGAGGCGGGGCTGGGGCAAGGATTTGGGGAAGGGGTCCAATAGAGGCAGGGAGGGGGCAGAGTTGCGGTGGAGACTTTGGGGAAGGGGTAGAATGTGGGCAGGGAAAGGATGGAGTTGGGGCAGGGGGGCCCGAGTACCCACTGGCATGGGGGAAAGTTGGCGCCTATGATTTTTTGGGACTTTTTCTTGTATAGGCACCTATTACACCCCCCCAACCCCCGTCCTGTTTTTTCACAGTTGCTATCTGGTCACCCTACACTGACATAGCGCTGTCTACTCTGGCGCTTAGGTCGGTGTAACTTATGTCGCTCAGAGGTGGCTTATTCACATCCCGGAGCAACATGCGTTGTACCAACATAGCCTCAGTCTCTCGTAGCCAGCACAGCTGCAGGAAAGCTTCAATTCCATTGATGGGTCACTAAGGTTGCAGTTTTCATTGCCTGAACTCTAATTCATAGTTAAAGCTTCCACACCAAGTCTGCCCCTTGTGTTCATGCCCTGCAATAGGGCTCTGTGTACAGTAGGTAAAGAGGGAAGAACTGGATTGTTGCTGGTTCTCATTACGCCAGGAAAGAGTTAATTTCTCTTCTGGAACTACTGGCTCTGCAGGACTCGCAATAGTAAATGTAATTCCCCAGCCCTCACCAGTTGGAAGAGGAATCTCAATACGCACAAGGAGCAGGACTAAGGTGATGCTTTTAGTTTCGTATCAGAGCAGCCAAACGCTCTGATAACATTGCTCTGAGTGTGCTCCAGTCCAGTGTCTGGTGTCTCTCCTACTGCAGTAACATGATGTGTATTTAAAGCATTTCACAATTTCACATATAACAGGGTTTAAGAGAACCTCCATGAATTTATCTAGTTAAGTCCATTCATGGGTATTAGCCAGGATGGGTAAGGGATGGTGTCCGTAGCCTTTTTGTCAGAGGGTGGAGATGGCTGGCAGGAGAGAGATCACTTGATCATTACCTGTTAGGTTCACTCCCTCGGGGACACCTGGCATTGGTCACTGTTGGTAGACAGGATACTGGGCTAGATGAACCTTTGGTCTGACCCAGTATGGCCTTTCTTAATAAATTAAAGCTGGCCAAGACTCAGGATGGTCTGTTTTCATCTGGTAGAACAATCTGGAAAATGGGCTGGTCTTAGGCACATC
>NW_020691530.1:0-3071 GCF_002925995.2 Terrapene triunguis
TTGACGCTCTGGACAGCAGTCCGAGCTCGGATGCTCTGACCAGCCACTCCCCCGGGAAAATTTGAATTCCTTTTCCTGTCTGGGCAGTTTGAAGCGCAGTTTCTGTTTGGACACCGTGGCGAGCTCAGCAGCAGTGGCAGCAGTGGCAACGATGCAGAGCTCTCCAGCAGAGATGGCCGTGCAATCCAATAGAAAGAGGGCCCCAGCATGGACGGATCGGGAAGTCTTGGATCTCATCGCAGTGTGGGGCGATGAGTCCGTGCTTTCAGAGCTGCGCTCCAAAAGACGGAATGCAAAGATCTATGAGAAGATCTCTAAAGCCATGGCAGAGAGAGGCTACAGCCGGGATGCAACGCAGTGCCGCGTGAAAATCAAGGAGCTGAGACAAGGCTACCAGAAGACCAAAGAGGCAAACGGACGCTCTGGATCCCAGCCCCACACATCCCGTTTCTACGAGGCACTGCATTCCATCCTAGGTGCGGCCGCCACCACTACCCCACCCCTGACCGTGGACTCTGAGGATGGGATATTGTCCGCGGCCGGTTCCTCAGCGGACGGGGAAGAGGAGGAAGGAGATGAGGAGGACGAGGCAGTAGACAGCGCTTACAACGCTGATTTGCCCGACAGCCAGGAGCTCTTCATCACCCTGACAGAGATCCCCTACCAACCCTCCCCAGCCGTTACCCCAGACACAGATTCAGGGGAAGGATCAAGCAGTAAGTGTTTTAAATATCCAAACATTTATTTACAACATAACTGGCATATTTAAAATATTAACAGTAGCTAAAGTGCTTTAAAACATGTAAACATTTATTTGCAACAAAACAGGAAGATTGAAAATATTAACAGTGGGTAAAGTGCTTCAAAACATGTAAACAGGAAAGTCAAACAAAAGGGGAATCAGTGCAAAGTGTATCATGATTACTCCGTCTTTGGGCGCCTCAATATATAGTCCGAACCATTTTCAAAAAATCTCACAATGTCCGCTTCATGATTATAGTGCCCAAAACCCTGCAGTCATTTGTCCCTCCAAGGGCACCTAAGCCAAGAACTGGTCAATGTAACCGGGGATCGAGGCGACATCCTCCGGGGAGAACTCCTCATACACCTCCTGCAGGTGTTTTTCAAGCCTCATCAGCAGGTTCCTGGGCAGGGAGAGCTTATTAGGCCCCCCGTGGTAGGACACGTTTCCCTGCCACAACGCCAGCAGGTACTCCGGGATCATGGCCTTGCACAGCAGTGCAGCAAATGGCCCCGGTTTCTGCAGGCTGTCCCGGAGCATCTTCTCCTTCTGGCTCTCGGAGACCTTCAGGAGGGTGATGTCAGGCATGACTCCCTGCTGTGAATTAGGTAGGGGAAAGTTAGTATTGGGACTGCTTGCCCGTCCCTTTACAGAACTGCAACCGCCGGTTTACAGCCACGCGGTTTACAGCCGCGAGGGGCTGGGACAGGGGCAGAGTTCATGCTTGCAGGATTGCTGCCAGCAGAGACTCGCATTGCTTTCTATGTGAAAGGAGGCCAGTGCCACTCTTAAAGTTTTAAGCGGCCACAAGTCTACGGCTTACCATGTTTGCCATCTAGACAAAGTCCGGTGTCCTGCCCTGCTCCTCAGCTCGCCACAGCAAGACCGCAGGCACTGTAGGCGAGGGCCGAAAATTCGACCTTGTCCTCAGTGCGCGTGTGATAGGTGCTCTGCATGGTCTTGTTCACAGAGAAAGACTATGTTCTCTGTTCACAGATACATTGCTCTGTCTCAGGAATTCACTCCCTTTTTCCAATTCCCACAGCCACATCTGCCCAGAGGCTAGCGCACATTAGGAGGAGGAAGAAGAGGACACGGGAAGACATGTTTGCTGAACTAATGGAATGCTCCCGAGCACAGGCAGCCCAGCAGACACAGTGGAGGGAGAACTTGTCCCAAATGCACCAGGCAAACATGGAACGGGAGGAGAGGTGGCGACAGGAGGACAGGCAGGCTACTCAAACGCTGCTTGGACTAATGAGGGAGCAAACGGACACGCTCCGCCGCCTTGTGGATGTTCTGCAGGACCGGAGGCAGGAGGAGAGAGCCCCGCTGCAGTCTCTCTGTAACTGCCCTGCCCCGCCACCAAGTCCCATACACCCCTCACCCAAAGTCCAAACACGGAGGGGTGGAAGGGGCCGGGAAAAATTTCACTCCACCCCTGCGGACTGCTCTACCACTAGAAGGCTCTCATTCCCCAAAATTTGAAAAGTCCTTTCCTACCCGCCTCACACAAGACCTCGTCCAAGTTTCACCCCCCCCGTTCCATGTGCGGTTGTTAATAAAGAATACGTTTCTGTTCATTTCTGTTTCCATCCTCTTCTTTTGGAGGGGAGTCTGTCTGAAGGGGGGGGGAAGGGGCTTGGTCATTGGACAGGACAGTCACCTTTAGCAGGGGGCAGGTGCAGCAGCAGGGCACATATACAGTGCAGTGACTAGTTATCCTGGTTAGTCTGGGAGGTGGTTTTCATGTTTTGTGTGGTGGGGGCGGTGGTGTTGCTCTCTGACTTGGTGGCGGGGGAGGGCAGTTACAGATCTTATGCAGCGGTCCTTACCCTGCATCACAGAGCCGCGCAGCAGGGGATCTGTAACCCTCCTCCCCCTGCAAGACAGTCACATAGCCGACACATACACGCAGTCCCGGCCAGGAGGGCTGGCAGGCTCCGTTGAAACAACCAGTCCACCACCGCGGAGCCTGTCATTCCTGGAGTTTAGAAGCATCATTTGCATCACAACCCTAAACCCGCCCCCCGCCACAGTCTGCGTCCCAGGTTTAAAACATTCCCGCGAAAACAGTAATAAAGACAACGGTGTCCATGAACAAAACAGAACAGATTTTATTTTTTGGGAAGGGGGCGAAGGGGGTATGTAAGTGGAGAGGATAGTCGACGGCAACTGGGTAAAGAAACGGGGGCAGGTTCAGCTTCTCTGTAAACAAACTTAATAGTCACTGGTTGCCCTGCTCACTCAGGAACCTAGCTTTCAAAGCCTCCCGGATGCACAGCGCGTCCCGCTGGGCTCTTCTAATCGCCCGGCTGTCTGGCTGGGC
>NW_020691531.1:0-2399 GCF_002925995.2 Terrapene triunguis
GTCAAAACCGCCCAGCCCTATTGTGGGCCCACTGCTACCCTGCAGACTCTGGTCCGGACCAGACTGGGCCAGCCGGAGTGGCCTCCCTCTGAGTGGGAGAGCGAGAAGGAGAGCTAGTGGAAGGGGAAATGGAGCCCCCTGGCACTCACAGAAACTCTCTCCCCTCTCTGTGGAGCAGGGTTCTTCCTTCTGCCCCCCAAATTCCTTCATATGGGGCAGGACCTCTTTCCCTCGCACCCACTCCCCTCCCCCCTTTTCTTGGTCTACCCCCCTCCCATTCCCCATGCGCCCAGGCAGAGCTCTCCCTGCCCCATGTGGTGCAGAAAGGCCCTTGTGTCAGGGCCACAGCCCCATTGGAACTCGGAAAGCTCCACTTTTGAGGAGGTGGGGGTGGGACAGAGGCTCAGGGCTAGCTTCATCTCCTGCCCTTTATTCTCCCCTTGGCCCTTCTATGGGGTCTCTAGGTGTGACAGGAATAGGAGCCTCCTTCCCAGCTGTCTTCCAGGCCCTGGGATCTGGCACAGCCTCCCAGACGGGCGCATCCTGTAGCTGAGCCACGTCAGGGAGCAGTGGAGACAGGTCACCTCGTCCCATCCAAGCAAGCAATGCTGGCTCTCAAAGAGGCTTAGCTGGAAGACCCCAGTCCCTCATGGAGGTAAGAGCCATTTACTCCTTGGGGCGGGTGGGTCTCTTGGGGGAGAAATGGCATCCCTGATGCATAGCCTGTCTGGGAGCTTCCCCGCTCCCTGGCTCCCAGTTCTGGGACAGAGCCTTCGCCATCATCCTACCACCCTAGTTTTGTTCCTAGGAAGGGGCTCTCCAGAGACGTCCTCGAACCTGGACTCCGGAGAGCATTTCTGGCAGGAGACTCCAGCCCCTGGGGCATGAAGAGAGCATCGGGTAGTCTTGATCACCTGGCATCTCCGGTCTCCAGCTCCACTTCCCGCAGCAGTGGGGTTTCTCCAGCCCCCTCACCACACCTGTCAGCCTCTGAATGTCAGAGTCACCAGAACGAGCAAACTCCAGTTCCAGGCAGTGGGGCCTGTGTGTCCTCAGTCCCTCTGGAAACCAGGTCTGAAATGGGGAGCAAGGACCCCAGGCCACGAACAGTCGGAGTGGGCAGAGCTGGCCTGTAACAGGGGCTTTCCCCTGGGCTGCACAGCCTGGGGCCTAGCCAAGCTGATTATAGACTGAGCCCTAACTGAGAGGCAAAAGGAGAGGCCAGCCCCTCCCACCTCCCCTCCCCCTGGAGCGTCGCTAAACTATCAAAAATGAATCCAGTGGAGCCACATCTGACGCGGGGGTTAGGTTCTAAGGTCAGCGCATGTCAGGGTTCCTTCCCCACTCTCAGTGGGGCTTGGCTTTAGCTGCTGGGCCTGTGAGCCTAGACCAGGGGTCTCAAACTCAAATGACCATGAGGGCCACCTGAGGACTAGTTCATTGGCCCGAGGGCCGCATCGCTCACACCCCCCCTCCCTGTCCCCGGCCCTGCCCCCAGAGGGGGCAGGAGGGGTGTGGCGGGGGCTCAGGGCGGGAGTTGAGGTGCAGGGGGCTCAGGGCAGGGAGTTGGAGAGGTGAGGCAGGGGGTCGGGGTGCAGGGTGCAGTGGGGGCTCTGGGCAGGGGGTTATGGTGTGGGGTGCAGCAGGGGGCTCAGGATAGGGAGTTGGGGTGCAGGGTGCAGGAGGGAGTGTGAGGTGTGGCAGGGGGTTGGGGTGCAGGACAGCATTGGGCTCTGGCCCGGAGCCGCTTCCCTAGAGAAATAGCCCCGCAGGCCGCGTGTTTCAGACCCCTGGCCTAGAGAGAGCACTCAGCTATTTCCATCAGCCTGCTCAATGGCAAATGCAGCCACCCAAAGAAGTGAAGAAGAATGGAAGTGAAAGAGTAAAGCTGGACCATCCGCTGAGCTGCTGCAATCAAGTGAGCAGAGCCGGGGAGAGAAGAGGGAGAACGTGAAGGTGGCTGGCGGCAGTAGGGAGGAGAAGCAGTTTGGGAGCCGGGAGAGGAGAAATAAATGGTTAATGACAAATGCTGCCGGCTTTCTCTTCGGTGGTGAAGGGTTGACAAGGGGTCTCTTTACTATCACGCTAAACTGTAAAATAGCTGTGTATGATGGGTGGGGGGGTGTCTATAAAGGTAAGAGGTCACTCTAGGGGCTTGAAGTCCCAGATTCTTGGGCTATTGCCTCCTTCTACCAGCTGATCTCAACCCAGCAACTCCCTCAGATGGTAGCAGTAGTAAGCTCTTGTCCTCCTTTTCTGGACGAGCCACCAGAAGAAGGACACGATACATGTGGCCAAGGCAATAGAGCTCCGAGTGCCTTGTGCACATTGTGTCCAACATGCAGTAATACTCAGCAGCATCCTCGGGTCTAAGGTTAGTTATATGCAAGTACAAGAAG
>NW_020691532.1:0-1116 GCF_002925995.2 Terrapene triunguis
ATCATTTTCGTTGCCCTCCACTGGACTCTCTCCAATTTGTCCACATCCTTTCTGTAGTGGGGGGCCTCAAAACTGGACGCAATATTCCAGATGTGGCCTAACCAGTGCCGAATACAGGGGAATAATCACTTCCCTCGATCTGCTGGCAATGCTCCTACGAATGCAGCCCAATATGCTGTTAGCCTCCTTGGCAACAAGGGCACACTGCTGACTCATATCAAGCTTCTCGTCCACTGTAATCCCCAGGTCCTTTTCTGCAGAACTGCTGCTTAGCCAGTCAGTCCCCAGCCTGCAGCAGTGCATGGGATTCTTCTGTCCTAAGTGCAGGACTCCTAAGTGATTTCCTAGGCACCAAGTGTGAGGCTGACAGGCAAAGAGGCAGCTCTTGTCCTGGCTGCAGGCATTAGCTAAGAACCAATGACCTCAGAGCTGGAGATCAGACAAGGTTAGTTTTGCAGGTTAGTTTTGCTCAAAATAAGGATTAGTCTTATAAGAATGTGTTCAGTGTAGACTCTGTGAAATGCTTGTTTGTTGCTGCTGCATCAATTTCACTGGTAATGTCTGTATCCCAATTCATAAGATAAGTTTCAGTGTTTGCTCTGAAACTGGAAGCCCCCACAGTGAGGAGAGAAACATTACCAGGTGTGAAATACTAGTTTGCCGCAGGAGCTGTCATCTTCTGGCCAACAAAAGAAGGCCCATAGACACCAGACAAACCGTTGTGGAACATCAGAAGACAAAAGACTTTTTTGATTGCTCTGCCCCCCCATCCGCCAAAGAAGGGATGTGCACATGGACTCGTCCCATCACCTTGAACTGTGGGGGAAGGGAATAAAAATCCCTGACAAGAAGAAAGGGCACCTTTGTGTCTGTTTGAACTCTGAAGGGCCAGAGACTTGAAACTGAAGCCAGAGATCCCCAGGGGCTGCCTCCTGGGGTGCCCTGAAAGATGCTTTGAATTGACAGATCACGACAATTCTGTCACTCTCAGGAGTTAGATGGTAACTCATTGGTTGTACATGTTCACTTGCTTTGACCTGTAAATGACACTCTTAGTCACCCATTTAGATATCTTTTGCATAAGGCGGGAATCCTTTGTCCCTCTGGGTCCCCCCC
>NW_020691533.1:0-5725 GCF_002925995.2 Terrapene triunguis
AGGCATAGTGGAAGGAGTGCTAATGCTGGGAAGATTAAGACTCTGAGGGTATGTCTACACTACGAGGGTAGTTCGATTTTACTTAAATCGAATATGTGGAATCGATATTGCAAAGTCGAACGTGTGTGTCCACACTAAGGACAGTAATTCGACTTTGTGAGTCCACACTAACGGGGCGAGCATCGATATTGGAAGCGGTGCACTGTGGGCAGCTATCCCACAGTTCCCGCAGTCCCCGCTGCCCATCGGAATTCTGGGTCGAGCCGCCAATGCCTTCTGGGTAAAAAAAATTTGTCGTCATCCGTCCGTCACTAACGCCCTCCCTCCCTCCATGAAAGCGCCGGCGGGAAATCAGTTCGCGCACTTTTCTGGTCAGTGACAGCGCGGACGCCACAGCACTGCGATCATGGATCACGCTGCGACCATCGCTGCAGTTGTGGCCGTTCTCAACACCTCGCAGCTTATCATACACCTTTCCCTGAGGCAGATGCAGAGAAATCAGGCGAGGAGGCTACGACACCGCCGTGATGGCCTGAAGTCGGAGAGTAGCACAGAGCTGTCAGAAACCACGAGCCCCAGCGCCCAGGACATAACGGTGGCAATGGGTCATGTGGATATTGTGGAACGGCGATTCTGGGCCCGGGAAACAAGCACGGATTGGTGGGACCGCATAGTGCTTCAGGTCTGGGATGAATCCCAGTGGCTGCGAAACTTTCGCATGCGGAAGGGGACTTTCCTCGAACTTTGTGAGTTGCTGTCCCCTGCCCTGAAGCGCCAGAATACCAGGATGAGAGCAGCCCTCACAGTTGAGAAGCGAGTGGCCATAGCCCTCTGGAAGCTTGCAACGCCGGACAGCTACCGGTCAGTCGCGAACCACTTTGGTGTGGGCAAATCTACCGTGGGGGTTGTTGTGATGCAAGTAGCCAACGCAATCGTTAAGGTACTGCTTTCAAAGGTAGTGACCCTGGGAAACGCGCAGGTCATCATAGATGGCTTTGCCGCGATGGGATTCCCAAACTGCGGTGGGGCTATCGATGGGACTCACATCCCTATCCTGGGACCGGACCACCAGGCCAGCCAGTACATCAACAGAAAGGGCTACTTTTCAATGGTGCTGCAAGCACTGGTGGACCATCGGGGACGTTTTACAAACATCAACGTCGGATGGCCGGGCAAGGTTCATGACGCTCGCGTGTTCAGGAACTCTGGTCTGTTTAGACGGCTGCAGGAAGGTATTTTCTTCCCGGACCACAAGATAACTGTTGGGGATGTGGAGATGCCTACAGTCATCCTCGGGGACCCAGCCTACCCGCTAATGCCCTGGCTCATGAAGCCCTATACTGGCGCCCTGGACACAGAAAAAGAACTGTTCAACTACCGTCTGAGCAAGTGCAGAATGGTAGTGGAGTGTGCTTTTGGCCGTCTCAAAGGGAGATGGAGAAGCTTACTGACTCGCTGTGATCTCAGCGAAACCAATATCCCCATTGTTATAGCAGCTTGCTGTGTGCTCCACAATCTCTGTGAGAGCAAGGGGGAGACCTTTATGGCGGGGTGGGAGGTTGAGGCAAATAGCCTGGCTGCTGATTACGCCCAGCCAGACAGCCGGGCGATTAGAAGATCCCAGCGGGACGCCCTGTGCATCCGGGAGGCTTTGAAAGCAAGATTCCAGACTGAGCAGGCTAACCGGTGACTGTTAAGTTTGTGGACACAGATGCTGAACCTGCCCCCGTTTCTTTACCCAGTTCATTTTGACTATCCTCTCCAGTTACATACCCCCTTCATCCCCTTCCCCTTCCCAAAAAATAAAATCAGTTCTATTTAGTTAATGAACACCGTTGTCTGTATTGCTGTTTTCGCGGGAATGTTTTAAACCGGGGACGCAGACTGTGGCGGGGGGCGGGTTTAGTGTTCTGATGCAAATGATGCTTCTAAACTCCCGTAATGACAGGCTCCGCACTGGTGCACTGGTTATTTCAATGGAGCCTGCCAGCACTCCTGGGGGGGACTGCGTGTATGTGTCGGCTATGTGACTTTCTGGCGGGGGGGTAGGGTTACAGATCCCCTGCTGCGTGGATCTGTGAGCCAGGATAAGGACCGCTGCATAAGATCTGTAACTGCCCTCCCCCGCCACAAAGTCACAGAGCAACCCCCCCCCCCCCAGAACATGAAAACCACCTCCAAGACTGACCAGGGTAACCAGTGACTGCACTGTGTATGTGTCCTGATGCTGGACCTGACCCCACCTCTGTACCCTGCTAAAGGTGACTGTCCTGTCCAATTACCAAGCCCCTTCCCCCCCTTCAGACATACTCTCCTCCAAAAGAACATGATGGAAACAGTAATGAACAGAAACAAATATTTTATTGTGAACCACACATGAAACGTGGGGGGTGAAACTTGGACGGGGGCTTGTGTGAGGTGGGTAGGAAAGGACTTATCAAATTTTGGGGAATGAGAGCCTTCTAGTGCTAGAGCAGTCTGCAGGGGTTGACTGAAAGTTTTAACGGCCCTTGCCGCCCCTCCTTCTTTGGACTTTGGGTGAGGGTGGTGTGGGACTTGGTGGCGGGGGAGGGCGGTTAGAGATAGACTGCAGCGGGGCTCTGTCCTCCTGCCTCCGGTCTTGCAGAACATCCACAAGGCGCCGGAGCGTGTCCGTTTGCTCCCTCATTAGTCCAAGCAGCTTTTCAGTAGCCTGTTGGTCCTCCTGACGCCACCTCTCCTCCCGTTCCATGACTGCTCGGTGCATTTGTGACAAGTTCTCCCTCCACTGTGTCTGCTGGGCTGCCTGGGCTCGGGAGCAGCCCATTAGTTCTGTGAACATGTCTTCACGCGTCTTCTTCTTCCTCCGCCTAATCTGCGCTAGCCTCTGGGAGTGTGCTGACAGGCTGGGTTGGGAGACAGTCGCAGATGTGTCTGTGTGAATTTTAAAAAGGGAGTGAATTCCTGAGACAGATAAATGAAATTGTATACAAAGAACCTAGTCTTTCTCTGTGAACAAGACCATGCACTGAACCTCTCACATGCGCACTCAGGACAAGGTCGAATTTTCGGCCGTCGCCTTCAGTGCCTGTGGACTTGCGGAGGTCTTGGAGTGTTCAGAGAACTGTGGCTGGAGACCTGAACTTCTGGAGCGGGCAATAATGGTAAGCCGCAGACTTGTGGCTGCTTAAAACTCCAGCTGTAGCACTGGCCTCCTTTCACATTGAAAGCAATGCCAGTCTCTGCTGCCAGCAATCAGGACAGCATCAACTCTGCCCCTGTCCCACCCCCTCGCGGCTGTCCCAGGGAAAGATCCCTGTATGCTGCCCCTCTCCCTCCACCGCGTGGCTGTAAAGCAGTCCCAATACTAACATTCCCCTCCCTAATTCAAAGCAGGGCGTCATGAGCGACATCACCCTCCTGAGGATCCCGGACACCCAGAGAGAACGCATGCTGCGGGAAAGCATGCAGAAACCGGGGCCGTATGCCGCCATGCTATGTCGTGCGATGATCCCGGAGTACTTGATTGTGGCGTGGAGGGGACATGTCTGCTACCACGGAGGGCCCACTAAGATCGCCCTACCCCGGAACCTGATCAACAGGCTTGAGCTCTACCTCCACGAGACCTACGAGGAGTTCTCCTACGAGGATTTCTCGTCGATCCCCGGCCACATTGACCGGATTTTCGCGTAGGTGCACTGGGACTTTGGAGTGGAGCGTCTTGGGCCTGGGAATCATGTAGTAACGGACATTGTGAAATTTTTTTAAAATACTTGGGACTAAATTGAGAAGAGCCTAAGACAGAGAAATCATGCAAAACCCATTTGTTACCTTTGTAAATATTCCTGTTTTGTACCTGATTATTTTTTTACTAGTTTACAGCACTTTTATAAATATACATTGTTAATAGTATAAATATTACCGTTCTGTTTTAAATAAATGTTTACATGTTTACAGCACTTACTGCTTGATCCTTCCCCTGATTCTGTGTCCGGGGTAAGGGATGGGGATGGTTGGTACGGGATTTCGGTAAGGGTGATGAAGAGCTCCTGGCTGTCGGGGAAATCAGCGGTGCCAGCGCTGTCGACTGCCTCGTCCTCCTCATCTCCTTCTTCATCTTCCCCGTCCGCTGTCATGTCCGACGAGGAACCGGCCGCGGACATGATCCCATCCTCGGAGTCCACGGTCAGGGGTGGGGTAGTGGTGGCGGCCGCTCCCAGGATGGAATGCAGTGCCTCGTAGAAACGGGATGTGTGGGGCTGGGATCCGGAGCGTCCGTTAGCCTCTTTGGTTTTTTGGTAGCCTTGTCTCAGCTCCTTGATTTTCACGCGGCACTGCGTTGCATCCCGGCTGTAGCCTCTCTCTGCCATGGCTTTGGAGATCTTCTCGTAGATCTTAGCATTCCTTCTTTTGGAGCGCAGCTCTGAAAGCACGGACTCATCGCCCCACACTGCGATGAGATCCAAGACTTCCCGATCAGTCCATGCTGGGGCCCTCTTTCTATTAGATTGCACGGCCATCTCTGCTGGAGAGCTCTGCATAGTTGCCACTTCTGCTGAGCTCCCCTCGATGTCCAAAGAGGAACTGAGATTCAAACTGCCCAGACAGGAAAATGAAAATGAATTCAAATTTTCCCGGGGGTGTGGCTGGTCAGAGCATCCGAGCTCGGACTGCTGTCCAGAGCGTCAACAGAGTGGTGCACTGTGGGATAGCTCCCGGAGCTATTACCGTCGATTTCCATCCACACCTAGCCTAATTCGATATGGCCATGTCGAATTTAGCGCTACTCCTCTCGTTGGGGAGGATTACAGAAATCGATTTAAAGAGAGCTTTATGTCGAACTAAATGGCTTCCTGGTGTGGACGGGTGCAGGGTTAATTCGATATAACGGCGCTAAAGTCGACATAAAAGCCTAGTGTAGACCAGGCCTCAAAGAGCACTCTGCTAAAATGAAGCCATCCTCAATGGCCTTTCTTAGACATATTCCTATCTTAGAAACCTGTAAAATTGCCCCTTGGAGCAATATTCATACTTTCACAAATTATTCCTTAGATCTGGCAGCTAGGTTAGATACAAAGTTGATAGAGCAGTATTACAAACTCTGTTTAAGTAGACTGCCTTTCTCCACTATCAGGAGGGAGTAGCAGCACTTGCCAAGTTCTGAATAGTGGGAATGTATAGAAGCCCCTCGGAGACGAAAGTAAGGTTATTCACATGTAACCAGAGTTCTTCAAGATGGATTCTGCAGATTTATGCTCCCCTCCCACCTTCCCCTCTTCTTTGAACTTCTAATTTCAACTTTGGACCTGAGGAGGCAGGGGAAAGAATTGAAGCAGGGTGAGGAGAAAGCAAGTTAGTCATTGTCCCACCCTTTATTCTCCCTCCACAAAAAACAGAACTGGCCAGCTGTGCAGGAGGGCGCTTACTGCAATCCTTTAACAGCTGTGTGGGAAGGCGGCGTACTGAAACTCTTTAAGAGCTGCCCTGTGCAGTAGAGAGCTCCAGAAGGTATCCCCATGGGGTGGTGTGACTCTGCATTGATCTTTTGTAAGGGCTGAGTCCTCATGACACAAATGTGTCTTTAATGACAACTTGTAAAAGAAAAAATAATTAAAACACACATTCACCCTACATGGAAGAAAATG
Source organism: Terrapene triunguis (assembly GCF_002925995.2). Lineage (NCBI taxonomy): Eukaryota > Metazoa > Chordata > Testudines > Emydidae > Terrapene > Terrapene triunguis. Next base: position 5,625 of record NW_020691533.1, read on the forward strand.
CTGATTTAAGTGGTATGATTTGACTCCTATATGATATTGAGTACAAGAAACCTTCTCAGATTGGAATAAAACTTATTACTGTGGACAGCAATTAATGCAGG
>NW_020691534.1:0-1289 GCF_002925995.2 Terrapene triunguis
CAGCCTGGACAGGAGTCAGGAGCTGTTTAACTACAGGCTGAGCAAGTGCAGAATGGTGGTAGAATGTGCATTTGGCCGTTTAAAAGGTCGCTGGCGATCGCTACTAACTCGCTCTGACCTCAGCCAAAGAAATCTCCCCATTGTTATTTCTGCTTGCTGTGTGCTCCACAATCTCTGTGAAAGTAAGGGGGAGACCTTTATGGCAGGGTGGGAGGCTGAGGCAAATCGCCTGGCTGCTGATTACGCACAGCCAGACACCAGGGCGATTAGAAGAGCACACCAGGAAGTGCTGTGCATCAGAGAAGCTTTGAAAACCAGTTTCATGACTGGCCAGGCTACAGTGTGAAATTTCTGTTTGTTTCTCCCTTCATGAAAACCAGCCCCCTTTATTGACTCATTCATTCTCTGTAAGCAACCCACCCTCCCCGCAGCTTTCTTTCAAAGGAAATAAAGTCACTATCGTTTAAAAATCATGTATTCTTTATTAAGTGATTATAAACATAGGGAGAGAACCAACAAGGTAATCTGGGTGAGGTTTGGGAGGAGGATATGGGGGAAGTATAAGGCCACTGATCAAATTCAATATAATGACAGCCTTTTGGTTGGGCTGTCCACTGGGGTGGAGTGGGAGGGTGCACGGAGCCTCCCCCCCCCCGCGTTCTTACACGTCTGGGTGAGGAGGATATGGAACATGGTGAGGGGGGAGGGAGGTTATACAGCGGCTGCAGCGGCACTCTGTCATCCTGCTGCCGTTCCTGAAGCTCCACCAGACGGCGGAGCATGTCCGTTTGATCACGAAACAGCCCCAGCGTTGCAGCCCGCCACCTCTCATCTTGAGCGTCCCTCAAGACCTCACGTTCACTGGCATCTTTCCTAAATTTAGATACAGTGTCCTTCCACTCATTCAAATGAGCTCTTTCATTGCGGGTGGCTTCCATTATTTCTGTGAACATGTCGTCTCGCGTCCTTTTTCTACGACGCCTTATCTGAGATAGCCTTCGGGACGGAGGAGGGAGGCTTGAAAAATTTGCAGCTGCTGTAGGGAGGGTTTGAATTTTTTGAAAGAAAGGAGTGAATTTTTTTAATTGATACATTTTACAGAACAATACTTATACTCTTTCATGGTGAAAAACACTATTCACATTACATAGCACATGTGATTTCAGTACAAGGTCGCATTTTCCATCTTAATATTGAGTGCCTGTGGCTTTGGTGTTAGAGATCACAGACGCAGGTCCGGGCAACAGAATTCAGCTTGCAGGCAGCCATGGTAAGCCATTGTCTTTCGG
>NW_020691535.1:0-5215 GCF_002925995.2 Terrapene triunguis
TCTCTGTACACAGAGAGCTGTTACCCTTCCCTTCATAGTTATGACACGCCCCCCAAATCACAGATAGTGTTGGACGTTCGGTTCCACACTGGCTGTGATTTCTTCCTGGAGTTTTAGGAGAAAACAGAGTTAATAAGACATACTACTGATTATATAAAAACTAACAATGTTTCATTCCAAGAACAATTGTTAACCAGTTAACTCTGGGAAACTTTCCCGGGAGAGTGCATCAGCCACTTTGTTAGAAGCTCCCGAAATGTGTTGTATTTCAAAATCAAAATCTTGGAGAGCTAAACTCCATCGAAGAAGTTTTTTGTTATTTCCCTTGGCGGTATGAAGCCACTGTAGCGCAGCATGGTCTGTTTGTAGTTGGAAACGCCGTCCCCAAACATATGGGCGTAGCTTTTCCAGCGCGTACACAATGGCGTAGCATTCCTTTTCGCTGATTGACCAGTGGCTTTCCCTCTCAGACAGTTTCTTGCTGAGAAACACGACAGGATGGAATTCTTGATCCGGTCCTTCCTGCATTAAAACTGCTCCCACGCCTCTCTCGGAAGCATCTGTGGTTACTAGGAACGGTTTGTCAAAGTCTGGGGCCCTTAGCACAGGGTCAGACATGAGTGTTGCCTTAAGCTGGTTAAAGGCCTTTTGACACTCATCAGTCCACTGAACTGCATTTGGCTGTTTCTTTCTGGTTAGGTCTGTCAGCGGGGCGGCGATTTGGCTGTAGTGTGGTACAAATCGCCTATAATATCCGGCCAAGCCTAAGAAGGATTGGACCTGTTTCTTTGACTTTGGAACCGGCCACTTTTGGATAGCATCCACTTTGGCCTGTAGGGGATTTATAGTTCCTTGACCCACCTGGTGCCCCAGGTACGTCACTCTGTTTTGGCCTATTTGACACTTTTTAGCCTTAACAGTTAGTCCTGCCTGTCGGATGCGCTCGAAGACTTTTCCCAGGTGCTCCAGGTGTTCTGTCCATGAATTAGAAAAAATGGCCACATCATCGAGGTAGGCAACTGCAGATTCTCCCAATCCCGCTAAGAGACCATCTACAAGTCTTTGGAAGGTGGCGGGTGCATTTCGCAACCCGAAAGGGAGTACATTGAATTCGTACACCCCTGCCTGGGTGACGAAGGCTGACCTTTCCTTAGCGGGTTCATCTAGTGGTACTTGCCAGTACCCTTTGGTTAAGTCTAAAGTAGAGATGAATTGGGCATGTCCCAATTTTTTCAATAGCTCATCTGTGCGTGGCATTGGATAGTTGTCAGGACGAGTTACAGCATTTAGCTTACGGTAGTCCACGCAAAAGCGTATTTCCCCATCTGGTTTGGGAACTAGAACCACTGGAGATGCCCATGCACTGTTAGAGGGGCGGATTATACCCATCTGTAGCATGTCCTGGATCTCCCTTTGTATAGCAGCTTGGGCATGAGGTGACTCCCGGTAGGGTGGGGTTCTAATTGGGTGAGCATTACCTGTGTCAATGGAGTGGTATGCCCGTTCGGTCCGTCCTGGAGTGGCTGAGAAAATCGGTGCAAAGCTTGTGCACAGCTCCTTGATCTGCTGTCGCTGCAGACGTCCCAGGGTCGTGGAGAGGTTCACCTCTTCCACGCCACCATTCCTTGTTCCTTCGTAGTAGACACCTGCAGGCCACTCCGCGTCATCTGTTTCCTGGGCTGTAAACTGGCAAACGTTTAATCCTCTGGAATAAAAGGGCTTAAGAGAATTAACATGGTATACCTTAGGCTTTATGTTGGAGGTGGGGGAGGCTATGAGATAGTTAACAGCTCCTAGGCGCTCCTGGACCGTGAATGGTCCTTCCCACGACGCTTCCATTTTATGGGCCTGGAGCGCCTTTAAGACCATGACTTGGTCTCCTACTTTGAAGGACCGTTCTCTGGAATGTTTATCATACCAGGCCTTTTGCTCTTCCTGAGCATTCTTTAGGTTTTCTTTAGCAAGGGCTAAAGAGTGTCGGAGGGTGTTTTGTAGGTTGCTTACAAAGTCTAGAATGTTAGTTCCTGGAGAAGGCGTAAACCCCTCCCATTGCTGCTTCACCAACTGTAATGGCCCCTTAACCTCGCGGCCATACACAAGTTCAAATGGTGAAAACCCTAAACTGGGATGTGGTACAGCCCTGTAGGCAAAAAGCAACTGCTGCAACACTAGGTCCCAATCATTGGAGTGTTCATTTATGAATTTACGTATCATGGCCCCCAAAGTTCCATTAAACCTCTCCACCAGACCATTGGTTTGATGGTGATGAGGGGTGGCAACCAAGTGATTCACCCCATGAGCTTCCCACAGGGTTTTCATGTTCCCTGCCAGGAAATTAGTTCCCGAATCTGTAAGGATGTCGGAGGGCCAACCTACCCTGGCAAAAATGTCTGCTAATGCCTGGCACACACTTTTAGTCTTGGTGTTGCTTAAGGGTACAGCTTCCGGCCATCGGGTAGCAAAATCCATGAAAGTCAGTACGTACTGCTTTCCTCTGGGTGTCTTCTTTGGGAAAGGACCCAGAATATCCACAGCTACTCGCTGAAATGGGACCTCAATTATGGGTAGTGGCTGGAGAGGGGCTTTAACCTGGTCTTGGGGCTTTCCCACTCGTTGGCACACCTCACAAGACCGGACGTAATTAGCAACGTCCTTGCCCATTCCCTCCCAGTGGAAGGACTTCCCCAACCGGTCTTTGGTTCTGTTCACCCCAGAATGGCCACTGGGATGATCATGGGCTAAGCTCAAGAGCTTTACCCGATACTTAGTGGGAACCACCAACTGTCTTTGAGGATGCCAGTCTTCCTGGTGCCCACCAGAAAGAGTTTCCTTGTATAAAAGTCCTTGTTCTACAACAAACCGGGATCGGTTAGAAGAGCTGAGAGGCGGTGGGGTGCTCCGTGCCGCCGCCCAAGCTTTCTGAAGGCTGTCATCTGCTTCCTGCTCGGCCTGGAACTGTTCCCTTGATGCTGGAGACATCAGTTCCTCCTTGGACTGTGGACTGGGGCTTGGTCCCTCTGGAAGCGATGCAGGTGCTGGGACTGTTTCCATTGACTGTGAACCGCTGTCCGCTGGTGCACTATGTGGTATCTCAGGCTCTGGCTGAGCCTCTTGGGTAGGGTTATCTGCTGCTTCCGCCAGTTCAGGCTCGCTGGTGCCCTCTGGCATTGGAGTTGTAGACGGGTTTGCAAGCGCTGGACTCCGTGCCGGCAATGGTTCTGGTGCTGGTTGCGTTGCCAGTTCCGGTTCCGGGACTGGCTTTGGCTGGGTCTCTGGGATTGGATCCACTACGGCTGTTGCAGTCGTTGGCAGGGGATCCGGTTCCACCACCTGTGTTTGGGTCTCCGGTAACACAGACGGGGCCCTGGTGGACGGCTCAGGAACAGGGATGGGGGTGGAAGCTTGCTTAGCCTGGCTGCGGGTGACTATTCCCACCCTCTTGGCTAGCTTCACATGGTTGGCCAAGTCTTCCCCCAGCAGCATGGGGATGGGATAATTGTCATAGACTGCAAAAGTCCACATTCCTGCCCAGCCCTTGTACTGGACATGCAACTGGGCTGTAGGCAAGGTTACAGACTGTGACACGAAGGGTTGAATTGTCACTGTAGCCTCCGGGTTGATGAGTTTGGGGTCCACTAGGGATTGGTGGATAGTTGACACTTGTGCCCCAGTGTCCCTCCAAGCGATAACCTTCTTTCCGCCCACTCTCAAGGTTTCCCTTCGCTCCGAGGGTATGAGAGAGGCATCTGGGTCTGGGGATCTTTGGTGTGATTGGGGTGTAATGAACTGTAATCGGTTAGGGTTCTTGGGGCAGTGAGCCTTTATATGCCCCAGTTCATTACATTTAAAACATCGCCCTGCTAAGGTATCACCGGGGCGATGTTGGTTGATGGAGACTGGTGTGGTGGGGTGAGAAGGCGTCTGGGGTTTCCCTTGGGATGTGGGTGGGGCCTTGGGTTGTCCCCGGTGGTAAGGTTTTGTTTCGGCTTGCCCCTTCTGATATTCGCTCCAACTGCTACTAGCTTTTTTCTTTTCTGTCACCTCCACCCATTTGGCTCCAATCTCCCCCGCCTCGGTTACAGTTTTGGGCTTCCCATCTAGGATGTACCTTTCTATTTCCTCAGGAACACCCTCTAAAAACTGCTCCATTTGCAATAGGAAGGGCAACTCTTCCGTAGATTTAACATTTGCTCCTGATATCCAGGCATCCCAATTTTTCCCAATGTGGTAGGCATGTCGGGTAAATGACACATCGGGTTTCCACCTTAGGGCTCTGAACCGCCGACGGGCATGTTCAGGTGTTAGCCCCATTCTGATTCTGGCCTTGTTTTTAAAAAGTTCATAACTGTTCATGTGTTCCTTAGGCATTTCAGCCGCCACCTCTGCTAAGGGTCCACTGAGCTGCGGTCTCAGCTCTACCATGTACTGGGGTGGAGGGATGCTGTATCCAAGGCAGGCCCTTTCAAAATTTTCTAAGAAGGCCTCAGTATCATCGCCTGCCTTGTAGGTGGGGAATTTCCTGGGATGGGAAGTGGTACCTGGAGAGGAGTTGTTAGGGTGGTCTGATGCACCCTGCCTAGTCCTTGCTGCTTCCAGTTCCATCTCTTTTTCTTTCAGCTCCATCTCTCTCTTGTGGGCCGCCTCTTTGGCTTTCTCTTCTCTGTCTCTCAGCTCTATCTCTCTCTTGTGGGCCGCCTCTTTGGCTTTCTCTTCTCTGTCTCTCAGCTCTATCTCTTTTTCTTTCAGCTCCATAGCTCTTTTGTGGGCCTCCTCTTTAGCTTTTTCTTTTTTGGTAGTCATTTTCCTGGTTTTCTTGTGCTGGGTCACACCCCTCTGCAGTTGACTGAAATTGGGATGTACTTAGCTCTGGCTGCTGCTGAGTTAACAGAGACTTTCTAACAAGCTACTCCCGAGGATGTAAAAAGAAAAAAAAAACAATTCAACTTGTAAATTATCTTTACCAGTCAGTCAAAGTTTGCTCCCTTTGAACCCTTCTCTTAACAAAGCCCCTTGTTAAAAAAAAACTTAACACCTCTGCCTTCAGGCAAGGAGAGATAAGATATGCATCTACCTTCAGCTCTGCTCTCCAAGCAGCTAGAAGGAAAAAAAAATCTCTTACTGACTTTTGGGTCTAAAATGATCTCCACCGCTATGCCACCATGTCAAGGCTGGATCCCCACTTTGAACTTTAGGGTTCAAATGTAGGGGCCTGCAT
>NW_020691536.1:0-8759 GCF_002925995.2 Terrapene triunguis
GGGTTTGAAGGACTGATCACCTGCCAGAGCCCTTGCTGGAGCTGGGGTGATCGCTGGGAAGCATATTAGCTTGTGTGTAGGTTCTTTAATGGTTTTTTATATAATTTCTCTTTCATGCTTTTGCCCTAAGAATAAATGTGCTTGCTTAGACAGGGCTATGTGGGGACTTATAACTGTGGGCAATTACGTTGTTTATAGCCTCTAAGGAGAAAGCAAAGGAGACCTGCTTAGGCAATCTGACTTGCTGGACAACATACAGCATAGGCAGGGAACTATGCAGCCTGGAAAACCTCAGTCAGGAGGGAGAGAGACGTGGGTCTCTGCCCAAGAGAGGTGACAGCTGAGGAGCCAGGGGCCTAGAGTGTTCACCCTGGCTGGGCCATGAGGTGGAAATACAGGTGCAGTTGCTCTGAACTTGGACACTGGTATCCTTGGTATAAAGGTCATAGTGTCTCTATCCGGGTCTCTCCCTCTCAAAAAAACGTACACGCCTATCTCCATGGGATTGCGTTTGCAGCTGTAGTTTGTGTGTCTCTTTAAAAACCCTGAGCTGAACTGGAGACATTCTGGAATCCCCAAGGCAGGGAGAGAAACCCACTCCCACTTGGAGCCAGCCAGTGTAAATTATTAAGGAGGACAGGTCTAGGGGCAGGCAGCCAAATGAGGCTAGTGCATCCCTATGGCTGATGTATTGTGCTGCCACAAGGTAAAGGGGAGGGTTGGAGTTGCGGTCCTGGGGATGGACCTCTATATAGGTAATGTCCATGCACTTGGAGAGGGACGGGGAGATTTCCTTTTCATGTCATCACTGCCCCAGTTTATTTGCAAAATCAGCTCACAGATCAAAAGTCTCTTCTTCTAACCTGCAGATGCTTGGGATCTGGAAACCCAGCTGGGTCCTTTCTGCCTCTAACATCACCGGTAATAAAGGATCTGCAACTGGAGCTGAGCAGACATAGTCTGTTTGGCTATGATCTGTGAACCAGGAAAGAATCCAGCTTGCCTTGCTGGAGGTTCCTGGGGCCTGCCGGGCTATGTGCAATGAAACTTCCTATATTTCAGCAGACATGATTTGATGACCTATAGTGGTCAGATAGCTGGAGTAAGAAAGTACAATTTTTTATATCACCAACTCTTTGATCATAACTATCCTCTGCTGGTATAAATCAGTGCAGCTGTATTGGATTTCAGTTTACTCCAGCTAAAGATGTAGCCTGGACTGGGCCTGAAAGGTGGAATGACCGAATTTCAAGAACCTGCCGACCATGGTTCCAAATCCTGGTGTATTTACCCAGGCAAAACTCCCACAGGAGTTCATGGGAGTCTTGCCTGAGTAAGGACTGTAGGGCTGGTCCTTTTCTATATAGACGTGGAAAGAGAATCGGTGCCTTCCATTATATACAGGGAGGGTATACCCCCCCAGGTAATTACCTGCATGCTAGAAATAGTGGCTTCTTTCTGTTATTGAAGTAAGAGGTGGCTCTGGGCACCCCGAAACTTCAAATGCATTTGAAATCCACTCTGAGATATAGAGGAACTACAGCTCTATGGTGCCAGTTCCTCGGCTTCCACTCGAACCACACTCAGGCATGGTGGGGGAGGGGAGGGGCAAAACAGGTTTTCAGCTCCTCCACCCCCAGGGTTCCCAAGGGTTATGACACCAGTGGGTACTGCAGAGAGCTATACCCATGCCCACCCTCCTTCCATCTTCTTCTCCAGTATGCCTCCCTATGCCAGAGGGTTGGCATAAGATTGGCTACCAGGCTTTATGCCACTTGGGGACTCCCCGGCGCCAGGCGGATCCCAGTTGAGCTTTGAGTCCCATTTGCACTGTAGAAGTAACACAACGGGGAGCTAGCAGGGCCAAAGGGCTGGCCATGTCTCTGAACCGCCCTGAGCCTTGGGGCGATGGAAATCCAGATCCACGTCTGAATTCGGTGGCTCAAGCCCATTTTGAATTAGACTCAATGTTTCAACAGGTGACATTGTGTTCTTATCTGAATAAGGGAAAACCACCAGCCACATGACCCACTCAGGACTCAGAGCACCGAGGCAAAGATTCCATCAGGCCTTTGGACACAGAAGTCTCCTAATGAAGAATGAAGTTATTCGAAGGGCAGAATTGGGCTCCAATAATGAAGCAGCTTTAAAAGTATGAATGAGCCAAGCCCTTCCCCTTAGCTTTCGCCGAGGAATTGAACCAGATTTTTTTTTATGTTCCAAAGAGTTTGATTAATTTTCTCCCCACTATGTTCCCCCTGTCTCCTGTCCCCATTCTATTTCATTTCAGCATGGTCTAGTGCAGGGGTCGGCAACCTAGACTGATCAGTTTCACTTTGCTGTCCAGTTACAGGTCAGTTTCACTTCCTGGTTCTATCTATCTAGGATTCTAGGTACTTACATAGCCATTCTAATGGTAGTAAGAGAGCGCCTGGTTCTGGTATGCTATGACAATGTTGTTGTGCTTTCCAGACTTTCAGGGGAAAGTTTAAATAAGAAAGTTGTTTTCACTGAACTTAAAACAAAAACGTATCATAGCATTTGAATTCATATTAGTGAATACGGGCATAGAATCATAGAATATCAGGGTTGGAAGGGACCTCAGGAGGTCATCTAGTCCAACCCCCTGCTCAAAGCAGGACCAATCCCCAACTAAATCATCCCAGCCAGGGCTTTGTCAAGCCTGACCTTAAAAACCTCGAAGGAAGGAGATTCCACTACCTCCCTAACCCATTCCAGTGCTTCACTACCCTCCTAGTAAAAACGTTTTTCCTAATATACAACCTAGACCTCCCCCACTGCAACTCGAGACCATTACTCCTTGTTCTGTCATCTGCCACCACTGAGAACAGTCTAGATCCATCCTCTTTGGAACCCACTTTCAGATAGTTCAAAGCAGCTATCAAATCCCCCCTCATTCTTCTCTTCTGCAGACTAAACAATCCCAGTTCCCTCAGCCTCTCCTCATAAGTCATGTGCTCCAGCCCCCTAATCATTTTTGCTGCCCTCCGCTGGACTCTTTCCAATTTTTCCACCTCCTTCTTGTAGTGTGGGGCCCAAAACTGGACACAGTACTCCAGATGAGGCCTCACCAATGCCAAATAGAGGGGAACGATCACGTCCCTCGATCATAGGCCATAAAGCTCAGCATCCAAGTCTGGATCAAAGCAGAGGGGTATTTGGTTCAGGGGTCTTTGTTCAGATCCGTTTCATAGAAAGAGCCCAAACTATGACGATAGCGGTCAGATGCTCCGATTCAAGCATCACTAAAGTGCAAGTGGGTTGTGATTTAATGCTGTCAAGCTACAGATCAGGACGTCACACCGCTTTTATGCCTAGGATTTGGGACTTTGCTATTGGAGAGTAACCCTTGTTCTGGGCCAGACTTTGTGCTGGAGGAGAGAGCGTACAGCCAGAGGTTACATAGTCAGAATAGAACGGATAAAAGAGCTTCTCCGCAGAATGGGCACTTGTCCAGCTTGCACCAGTGACCTTCCTGCCCTTGGGGAAGCAGAGCAATCAGCCCAGGCTTACAGCAGCAACCTCTGAGGCACCTTTATTATTGTGTTGCTTTCATTACTTTTGTGAAACGAAAATATTATTAATGAGGATAATTCACGGGCAGGGGGAGCCGACCAAAACACTCCCATTCAAAAGCATCTATGCAGAGGGAGGGAGAGTCCAGGGAAGCGATGATTAGATACCAGCTATTGTGTCTGGCTTGCAAGGTTACTTGTTCAGAGCGGGCTTCATTTCACATCTCTGAAAACAAATTCGCTCTCTCAGTCCTTTTTATAATGAAGAATAAAGGGCCCATTGTTCAGGGAAGCTAATTGTGCTGAAGATATTTCCAGGCAGCCAGGCTCTCTATCACTTCACAGTGGGCAGCAAGCCCACATGAACGCCCAGCAGCCAAATTCTATCCTAGGAAATGTGCATGCAGCTGTCTGTTACAGGGTGGCTGGCCCCTTTAAGTGAAGTGGGTCCAGTTCCCCCAGTGCCAGCCGGGATTCATCCCAGGTTGATCTGATTCAGAAGGTGGGGCAGCATCTGGAGCTAACAAATGAGAGGAAGACAGCCATGATTGGAGGGGAGTTCCCTGGGGAAAGCCGAGGTCAAGAGATCAGTAAACCTGCTGACTCTAGTAAGCCAGTGCTGGGAGGCTGAAAAGGGCTGAGGGCAAGGAGACCTGCAGAGCGGCAGGCCTACTGATCTTTCCCAGGCAGAGACTTGGAAGCCAGGAAGAAGCCTGGAAAGATTCCAGCTGGGGTGACGATTATGACATAAGAGCAGGTGGCGACTGAAGGAAGCCTGGGTGTGGTAGAATACGCCAGAACTTGAATGTGAGGTGTGTCATTGGACTGGGTTTGAGGACTTGTATGGACTGTTTGCACTATGTGGTAAGGGTAATACTTGCCCCCAGGTAAGGGTAATACTGGACCTAAGAGAACTTGTGGTGGAGTTTTTTAGGGGCCTGGGAAGGGAAACTGAGGCAGTAAGCCTGGTATGACTTTCCTGAGCCACTAGGGGGCACTCAGAGGCAAAGTTGAATCATGGCACCGTCAAAAGGCATAACCATTTGCCCCTGACTATGGGGACAAAAGAAGCACTGTCCATGGCTATTTTTAATTTGGTTTCAGGAAATTGGCTTGATTTCTCTCACTAGAGAGTGTGGAGTATGTCTCTATTGTCACAATCCACAGACTCACTGTCTGTCTTGAACAAAAGGCATTTATTAGTGAAAACAACCACAATTGCGGGCAGATTTCCAAACAGCTTAAATTCTAGCCTGGTCTCCTTTGTTTACCAGGGACCGTATGCTATCTCAATGCTACACAGTGCGCAGAGACATCTAGTGGCTGCATTATATATTGCAAATAAACACTTTAATGCAGTGGTTTTCAAACTGCGGATCGTGACCCAGCACTGGGTCGCGGAATTTAAGGCACTGGGTCCCGGCGACTCTAGTCAGCACCGCTGACCAGGCTGTTACAGTTCCCGTCGGCAGTGCTTCCCGGCTCAGGCAGGCTTGTCCCTACCTGTTCTGACACCACGCTGTGCCCCGGAAGCAGCCAGAAGCAAGTCCGGCTCCTAGGCCGGGGGGCCATGGGGCTCTGCACACTGCCCCCACCTCAAGCACCAGCTCCGCATTCCCATTGGCTGGTTCCCAGCCAATGGGAACTGGGGAGGGCAGTGCCTGCGGGCGAGAGCTACTCGGAGCCGCTTGTGTGCCTCCGCCTAGGAACCGGAGCTACTGCTGGCTGCTTCCGGGGCACCGCGTGGTCCGCGGTGCCAGGACAGGCAGGAAGCCTGCCTTAGCATCCCCACTGTGCTGCTGACCAGGAGCTGCCTGAGATAAGCCTGTGCCCCAATCCCCTGCCCCAGCCCTGAGCCCCCCCAAACCTTCATCCACAGCCTCACCCCAGAGATTGCACCCCTAGCCCAGAGCCCTGACCTCCACTCGTGCCCCAGCCCGGAGCCCCCTCCCACAATGAACCCCTCATTCCCGGACCCACCCTGAAGCCCTCACACCCATACCCCAGCCCTGAGCCCCTCCCACACCCCAATCCCCTCATCCCCAGCTTCGTTGGGTCACGGGCATCAACAATTTTCTTCAACGGGGTTGCCAGAAAAAAAGTTTGAAAACCACTGCTTTAAAGGCAACGCATGTAAAAAGCAGTGATGGTAAATGTTGGGTTCTCTTTATTTGCCATCTGGGTTTTGAGCCTTGAGGCCATGTTTTCAGGGTTTGCAACCTTGCGGGACAGATACTTTTCTTAATGAAAAGTGAGAGTCTCACAAAATCGCTTGATGCTGGGGGCTAAAGAAACTTCAGCAAAACAGCCAATATTGTGAGACTCATGATAAAATCATGAGCGTTTGCAACCCTGGGTTTGGCTTGAGTGGTAACTCAGACAATAACACAAGGTGAACCTCAGCCTACACTTGGCTGTGCCTAGGGTTTCCCTGCTCACCAAAAATCATGAGATTATGTAAAAATAAAAGAGTTGGTGTTTTTTATTTGCCTTCTGCTTTTTGAGCCTTTAGTATGCACTAGGGTCACATTTTGAAACTTTCTCCACAGCCAGGAGGACTAGAAACTTCATTTTTCTTTAAGAATGAAGGCTGCAATCATCACATATCACTTGACTCCAGGAGCGGGGGCTTTAAGGAAAACAATAATTATCATGAGAAGTCTTGAGTTTGGATTCAGTTCAGCTAGACCCCTAGAGGCTGGTATGCTAACCTGGACCTTGCTCAAATGATAACACCCTCTGGAGCTGGGAATCTAATGAGAAACGCCTTTCCAAGGAGTTTTCTTTCACTTCCTGCTCCGAGACCGGAACAGACTCTCACTCCGCTTTCTGGTAGTTTTGCCTCTAGTCCCTACTGGGAACCAGAGGCATCAGCTAAAACAAGCTTTATAAGAGCTGGGTGGATTTTTTCAAACCTCAGGCTAAAGGACAGACTGGCTGTGATTTGATTATTCACCCAGCCCTGAGGGCCAGAGTGTGGCTTTAAGGGGGCGCATTTGGGGCAAGTGAGAGAGCAGGGTCTGCATTGCCAGGGGAGTCCCTCCCTGCTAGGATTCGGGCTGGCTCAGCAAAAGCTCTACTACTTTCGTTTGGTGTGGAGGGAAAGGCAGAGCCAGAGACATGGGCTAGAGGCAGCAATTGCACTAACCGCCAGGGGCGTCATTTCAGATTTTTCTGCGGGGGGAGGCAACTTTAACCATGATTCCAGGGGCTACTTAGGCACCAGAAAACTAGGATTTTTCTTTTTTTTTTTTGCAGATAATAACTTAGAAATTAGCTCACAAGAACACTATCTAATTCCTATATATATAAAAAAGAGAATTAAATATTAGACCCACTCAGCTCTAATACCAATACAAGCAAAGGCCCTAAGCATAGGCAGAACTTTAAGCACATGAGCAGCTTTGCCACTGAAGTCATCCAAAGGGGAAAGGAGTTGAGGAGAGATTCAGAGGTGGCCAATGATTATTATGGACTGGGGCACTCATCCGCAAGCAGAAGCAGAGCACTTTGATGAAAATGATGATGGTGGTGATGGAGGAGGGAACAGATTTGTAATAGAGAAAGACCGTATGGTCCCTGGATTTTCTCCAGATGACTAGAGACCTTGTCCAAAGCTCATTAAAGTCAATAGGAGTGTTTTCATTGACTTAAGCAGGACAACTCATGCACATGTGCTTACTTGCTTTGCTGGGTTTGAGGCTAGATCGTTTTGGTGTCTTATCCGAAGATCACTGAAGTCAGTGGTTTAGAGGTTACATCTGGCATGCAGATTATTCACTCTGCTCTAGTCGCATCGTAGGCGCTGGAGGTGATAACAAATGAACTGGAGGTATGCAGAGGCCAGCACATATGGTGCCCAGCAGAACCCAGGCAAAAATGGGCCATCATGGAGCTATCTGCCAGGGTGCTCCACTGGCTTCTGTACCTTCCCCCTCCCCCCCCCCCCAGGATCGGTAGTCTTGTGAGTAAGCCAGAGGCCTGGGCAGCAGCAGCTTTGGGTACTATCCCTGTCTCTGTTAATGTTTCAGTGCCAGACACTTGGGGCTCCATCCAACTCCTGTGGAAATCCCCAAAAAGATTCCCACTCAGTGGGAGATGAACCAGGCTCCTAATCAATCTGTCCCTTTGGTTCTTCATCTCGGGATAATACCGCCTGCCCCACAGATAGGTGGACCTGATAGCAAGTGTGAAAAATCGGGACCGTTTCTTTTTCTTTATCAGAACGTCTGGTCACCCTACTCACAGAGGCCTGATGAGGCTCAATTCATTAATATCAGCCAGGCACTTTGAAATCTTCAGATGGAAGGCACCCACAAGGGCAAAGTATTATTATGCCTACAGACACCGACAAGTGCCATTATTTGGGGCAGCCATGGGGATTACTGCACAGCACTCTATGCCTTTTCAGATCACACCAGCCAGGTTATACTCTCTCTGCCTCCCATTCCAGTCCCACAGAGAGAGAGATGCTTCAGCATCCAGATTCAGCTCTTTAGGCGTTTTTTTTTAACCCAGACATCGTCCGATTTAAAAGAAAAAAAGCTCTGCATGAAAAGCACCAAGATCTGTGGGAGACAGAGAGAGAGAGATGCTCATTCAAAATTGATGTCAGCCCCAAGGGAGTGCGCGCTGCCCATGCAGTTCCTATTTCGTGCAGAGAGGCTGCAGCTCCTGCTGCCTCCCGGAGTCAGAGGGGAACAAACGGCTAGCAGAGGCGTATTGCTTCCCACATCTGAATTCAGGGGCTGTCATGAGGGATGCTACTGATGCTAATCTGGCAAAGAGCAGCAGAACTGCCTGATCGCCGCCTCTGGGGCCTCGATCGCTGCAGACTGGCACATGCTTTTCCAGCTGAGTCGGAGGGTTTAGAAGTCATCAGGCAGGATTGGCTACAATATTGGTTTATTCTTCTGTTCTACATGGAAAGGTTTTGTGGCATCTTCTACCTGAGTGATAGTTTATTCTTTTACATGTATGTGTGTACACACACACACACACACACACACACACACACACACGTCTATGGCCTGGCTGCTTCCTAACATTTAAAATACTGGGGGGAAATTAATATGGGCTGAAGATGTTGCAAATGCAGTGGGGCCAGATCTTCAGCTGCTGTAAATGGACATAACTTCACTGACATCAATGGAGCGACACTGATTTGCACCAGCTGAGAATTTGGCCCAATAACTACAAACAAGCAAAAGCCTGGTAGTCATA
>NW_020691537.1:0-5369 GCF_002925995.2 Terrapene triunguis
ATGTGCTGAATAGAGTTCTAAAATATATTCTTTGAATTTTTTTTGTAAAATGATACAGAACTCGTATCACTCAAGTCAACATAGTGCTTGTGTCATTTACACCACCAACAGAAAACAAAAATACCACTTCATTCCAGAGGCAGGTAATTAAATGCAAACAGGAGGCATATACAAAAGCCTCTCAGGAATAGAAGCAGGTGGAATAGTAATCACTCGCATTTCCAGTTTTTCAAATAGGACCTATCTCTAGTTCATGGTCAAAAATCACTTTAATATGAATCACTCAAGATATCAGTTACATTAGGGAGTAGTGAAATTGCTAACCAATTAATTCCCTTATCATTAAACAGATTGAAGAGTAAAGTATGATTTGACTGCTGTGAGGAAATATGTTAAAGTAGGAATTTCACAAACAAAAATGTAAATGGATGGGTTTCTTTTTGATTGCTCATTGAATATACTATTTGCCGCCCATTCCCCACACATTGATTTAGAAATTCCCGCCAGAGGTAGGTAATATTTTTCTAAACAAAATGAAAAAAAGTTTCCTGTAAATCTTAAAGTTTGTCTAGTTTTAGCCAACTTAAGGATCTGTTCTGCTCTTCAGTACATCTAAGATGACACCCATTGCTGTGGTATCTGTGCACCTCACAGTCTTTAGTGTATTTATCCTCACAACACCTCTGTGAGATAAGGAGGTGCTATTATCTCCATTTTTACAGATGAGGAACTGGAGGTACAGAGTAGAGCTGGTTGGAAAAATTCTGATGAAATAAAAACAACGAGGAGTCCGGTGGCACCTTAAAGACTAAGGCTATGTCTACACTACAGAATTAGGTCGGATTTATAGAAGCCGGTTTTATAGAAACCGGTTGTATGCAGCCGATTGTGTGTGTCCTCACCTAAAATGCTCTAAGTGCATGAAGTCGGCGGACCGCGTCCACAGTACCGAGGCTAGCGTCGACTTCCGGCGCATTGCACTATGGTACCTATCCCACAGTTCCCGGAGCCTCCGGCGCCCATTGGAATTATGGGTTGAGATCGCAATGCCCGGATGATGCAAAGCAGTGCCGCGAGGGGTTCTGGGTACATTGCGTCAGGCCCCTCCCCCGCCGTCACAGCAATGGCAGACAATAGATTCGCGCCTTTTTACCTGGGTTACCTGTGCAGACAACATACCACGCCAAGCATTGAGCCCGCTCAGCTCAGCTTACCGTCACCATATCTCTTCCGGGTGCCGGCAAACATGGGACTGCATTGCTAAACAGCAGCAGCAGCTTACTGCCTTTTGGCGGTAGACGGTGCAGCATGACTGGTAGCCTTCATTGGCGATCTGGGTGCAGGCAGCTGTGGGGCTGGCAGCCGTGGTGCTGCATTGCACCAGCCCCTTGCCTTTTGGTAGAAGATGGTTTATTACGACTGGTAACCGTCGTCGTCGTACTGCAGTGGCTGTCGATCATGGGCACCCGGGCAGACAATGATGGTTATCAGTCATAGTATGCTATTTTCTGCCAGGCGCCCTGCTGGCTCATTGCACGTTAGCAGAGTCGTAGTATGCTATTTTCTGCCAAGTGCCCAGTATTGTCTGCTAAGCACCCAGAAGAGGCCGATGGTGATCTGGGTGCTGGCAGACATGGGGCTGGCAGACGTGGGGCTAGATTGCTACACAGCAGCAACCCCTTGCCTTTTGGGCAGAAGATAGTATATTATGACTGGTATCCATCGTTGTCACACTGCAGTGGGTATCATATTGTGCAGTAGACCTGAAGGCTTACTGCCAAGTGCCCAGTATTTGCTGCCAAGCACCCAGAAAATGCCAAGGGCTATCAGTCATGCTGCGCCGTCGTCTTAAGATGTAAAAAATAGATTTATTCTGTATTCATTTGCTTCCCCCCTCCCTCCTGCTAAACCCAGGCTTTTGAGTTCAATCTTTGGGGGGGGGGCATTCTGTGTGACACTTGTTTGTGTTTCTCCCTGATGCAAACCCACCTTTCTTGATTTTAATTCCCTGTACCTGTACGCCATGTTGTCACTCGCCCCTCCCTCCCCCTCTCCCTCCCCTGGTCCGTCAGATATAAATTTTATTATAGAATATTTAAAAATAAACGGTACAAAAGATTTGAGGAGTCAGTTGTCGGTCATTGGGGGAACATACAGAGTATGGGGAGGATGTTGTTATGTCAGGGTTGGCAGCACACATAATACATATAGACTGTGATGTCTCGCCTTTTTTCAGACCAGACGCCATAGCCAGCACTGGGATCATGGAGCCCGCTCAGATCACCGCGGCAATTATGAGCACTATGATCACCACGCCTATTGGAATAATGGGTTGAGATCGCAATGCCCGGATGATGCAAAGCAGTGCCGCGAGGGGTTCTGGGTACATTGCGTCAGGCCCCTCCCCTGCCGTCACAGCAACGGCAGACAATAGATTCGCGCCTTTTTACCTGGGTTACTTGTGCAGACAACATACCACGCCAAGCATTGAGCCCGCTCAGCTCAGCTCACCGTCACCATATCTCTTCCGGGTGCCGGCAAACGTGGGACTGCATTGCTAAACAGCGGCAGCAGCTTACTGCCTTTTGGCGGTAGACGGTGCAGCATGACTGGTAGCCTTCATTGGCGATCTGGGTGCAGGCAGCTGTGGGGCTGGCAGCCGTGGTGCTGCATTGCACCAGCCCCTTGCCTTTTGGTAGAAGATGGTATATTACGACTGGTATCCGTCGTCGTCGTACTGCAGTGGCTGTCGATCATGGGCACCCGGGCAGACAATGATGGTTATCAGTCATAGTATGCTATTTTCTGCCAAGTGCCCAGTATTGTCTGCTAAGCACCCAGAAGAGGCCGATGGCGATCTGGGTGCTGGCAGACATGGGGCTGGCAGACGTGGGGCTAGATTGCTACACAGCAGCAACCCCTTGCCTTTTGGGCAGTAGATAGCATATTATGATTGGTATCCGTCGTTGTCATATTGCAGTGGGTATCAGATGGTGCAATAGACCTGAAGGCTAACTGCCAAGCGCCCAGTATTTGCTGCCAAGCACCCAGAAAATGCCAAGGGCTATCAGTCATGCTGCACCGTCATCTTAAGATGTAAAAAATAGATTTATTCTCCATTCATTTGCTTCCCCCCTCCCTCCTGCTAAACCCAGGCTTTTGAGTTCAATCTTTGGGGGGGGGGGGGGCATTCTGTGTGACAGTTGTTTGTGTTTCCCTGATGCAAAGCCACCTTTCTTGATTTTAATTCCCTGTACCTGTACGCGGTGTCACTCGCCCCTCCCTCCCTCTCTCCCTCCCTCCCTTCTTCCCCTGGTCCGTCAGATACTACTTTCGCGCCTTTTTTCAGACCAGACGCCATAGCCAGCACTGGGATCATGGAGCCCGCTCAGATCACCGCGGCAATTCTGAGCACTATGAACACCACGCGCATTGTCCTGGAAAACATGCAGAGCCTCCTGGACATGCCAAAGCCAAACCAGGACCAGCTGAGGAGGAGGCGATTGCAGCGCGGCGACGATAGTGATGAGGAAATTGACATGGACCTCTCACAAGGCACAGGCCCCAGCAATGTGGAAATCCTGGTGTTACTGGGGCAGGTTCATGCCGTGGACCGCCGATTCTGGGCCCGGGAAACAAGCACAGAGTGGTGGGACCGCATCGTGTTGCAGGTCTGGGACGATGCCCAGTGGCTGCGAAACTTTCGCATGCGTAAGGGCACTTTCATGGAACTTTGTGACTTGCTTTCCCCTGCCCTGAAGCGCCAGAATACCAGGATGAGAGCAGCCCTCACAGTGGAGAAGCGAGTGGCGATAGCCCTGTGGAAGCTTGCAACGCCAGACAGCTACCGGTCAGTCGGGAATCAATTTGGAGTGGGCAAATCTACTGTGGGGGCTGCTGTGATCCAAGTTGCCAGGGCAATGAGAGACCTGGTGATATCAAGGGTAGTGACTCTGGGAAACGTGCAGACCATAGTGGATGGCTTTGCTGCAATGGGATTCCCAAACTGTGGTGGGGCCATAGACGGAACCCATATCCCTATCTTGGCACCGGCGCACCAAGCCGCCGACTACATAAACCGCAAGGGGTACTTTTCAATGCTGCTGCAAGCCCTGGTGGATCACAAGGGACGTTTCACCGACATCAACGTGGGCTGGCCGGGAAGGGTACATGATGCTCGCGTCTTCAGGCAGTCTCTTCTGTTTCGAAAGCTGGAGGAAGGGACTTTCTTCCCGGACCAGAAAATAACCATTGGGGATGTTGAAATGCCTATCGTGATCCTTGGGGACCCAGCCTACCCCTTAATGCCATGGCTCATGAAGCCATACACAGGCAGCCTGGACAGCAGTCAGGACCTGTTCAACTACAGGCTGAGCAAGTGCCGAATGGTGGTGGAATGTGCATTTGGCCGTTTAAAAGCGCGCTGGCGCAGCTTACTGACTCGCTCAGACCTTAGCGAAAAGAATCTCCCCATTGTTATTGCTGCTTGCTGTGCGCTCCACAATATATGTGAAAGTAAGGGGGAGACATTTATGGCGGGGTGGGAGGTTGAGGCAAATCGCCTGGCCGCTGATTACGCGCAGCCAGACACCAGGGCGGTTAGAGGAGCACAGCAGGGCGCGGTGCGCATCAGAGAAGCGTTGAAAACCAGTTTTGTGACTGGCCAGGCTACGGAGTGAAACTTCTGTTTGTTGCTCCTTGATGAACCCTCTGCCCCTCCCCCACCACCCTGTTAACTCTACTTCCCTGCAAACCAACCACCCCACCCTCCCCTACTACCCTCCCCCCTTCGAGCACCACTTGCAGAGGCAATAAAGTCATTGTTGCTTCACATTCATGCATTCTTTATTAATTCAGCACACAACTAGGGGGATAATTGGAAAGGTAGCCCGGGATGGGTGGGGGAGGAGGGAAGGAAAAGGACACACTCCAATTTAAAACTTTAAAACTTATTGCTATGGAAATCATCTAGGGTGGAGTGAGTGGGTGGCCGAAGGCCCCCCCACCGTGTTCTTGGGCGTCTGGGTGAGGAGGCAATGGGACTTGGGGAGGAGGGCTGCTGGTTACAGAGGGGCTGTAGCGGCGTTCTCTGCTCCTGCTGCCTTTCCTGCAGCTCAACCATACGCAGGAGCATATCACTTTGATGCTCCAGCAGCCGGAGCATCGACTCTTGCTTTCTGATTACAAGTTGACGCCACCTCTCCTCTTCAGCCCGCATTTCAGCACGCAACTTCTCCTCTTCAGCACGCCACCTCTCCTCTCGCTCATATTGGGCTTTTTTAAAATCAGTCATTGACTGCCTCCACGCATTCAGCTGTGCTCTGTCAGCGTGGGAGGCAGTCTGAAGTTCAGTAAACATTTCGTCACGC
>NW_020691538.1:0-318 GCF_002925995.2 Terrapene triunguis
CCATGTGCCCCCCGCTGTCCCTATGTCCGCCCCCGTTAAGTGTCCCCCTCTCCCTTGGCCCCCACACCTGCGGTTCCTGGGCGAGGGCCAGGTCCTCTTGTCCCCGCGGCCGCCGCCAGGCCCCCCGCGGCCCCCGGCCTTGCCCCCGCTGCCGGGCCCGGGGTTGGGGCGCCGGTTCTGCCGGTCCATGCCAGGCCGCTGGCTGGAGAAGCTGCGCTTGGACATCTCCTTGCGCTGGGGGTCCGGGGGGCCAGCGCCGACCTGACCCTTGCCCAGCGCAAGGAGATGTCCAAGCGCAGCTTCTCCAGCCAGCGGCCT
>NW_020691538.1:418-3224 GCF_002925995.2 Terrapene triunguis
CGGCCGCCGCCAGGCCCCCCGCGGCCCCCGGCCTTGCCCCCGCTGCCGGGCCCGGGGTTGGGGCGCCGGTTCTGCCGGTCCATGCCAGGCCGCTGGCTGGAGAAGCTGCGCTTGGACATCTCCTTGCGCTGGGCAAGGGTCAGGTCGGCGCTGGCCCCCCGGACCCCCAGCGACGGGGCGCCGCCCCCACCGCCCCCCTTCAGGAAGGCTTGGGGCGGGGGGCCCCCCGGCTCCTTCTCGCCCGGCCCACCGCCCCGGCGCTCGGTGAAGTCGCTGCTCTCCGAGGCCGTCTCCCACTCCTCGTTGGCCTGGTCCGAGTTCTGGTTGGACAGGTCGGGGGACTTGGCGCCGGCTGGGCGCCGGGAGGCCGTTTCCTCCGCCGGGGCGGGGGGTGGCGGGTATGCTGGGGCCCCCGGCCCGCCCCGCTGCTCCCCATTGAGCCGGGCCGCGTTGTCCCGCTCCTGCTTCAGCCGCCGGAAGCGGGGCGGCTTGTCCTGCTGCTGCGAGCGGCCGTGGCGCCGCCGGCGGGGGGGCCGCTCGAAGCTGCGATCCACTGCGCCATTGGGGGGCGGCCCTTGCTGCTTGGGGGGAGACTGGAACGCGGCCAGATCCTCTGGCACCGGGAGAGCTGGCCCCAGCGCCGCTTTCTCCTTGCCGGGCGAATCCGGCCCTGCCTCCGGCTCCTGCTTCTCCGGCTTCTTCCCGGGCGGGGGCTTGGCTGGGGGACTCCAGGTGCTGGCTGGGGGGCGCCCCCCGCCACGACCACGCCGAGAGGGCACGCCGCGGGGGGTGAAGATGCGGCCGCCGCGGGCTCCCGGCTCCGAGAGGCGGGGCGGGATCTTGTCAGCGAAGCGGGGCAGGGCAGCCGGGCCCCGGTGCCGCTCCTCCTTGGCGGGCTGGGGGGCCAGCGGGGGCGGGGCCGCCTCCTTGTCCGAGTGGGCCACGTCGCTGGCACTCTCGTGGGTCTCGCTGCCGGTCTCCGAGCCGCGCTGGCGCCGGCGCTTGGGGATCTCCTCGTACTCGGAGCCCTCGCTGCGCGTCTCGCTGGCGTTGCGGGGCCGGGCGCCGCCCCCGCCGCCTGGGGGCCCCGGCCCCTCCTCCAGGCGGTAGAATGGCTCCCGGTAGCTGCGGAACTCCCTGCTGCGGCCCCGGCCCCCGCCACCCCGGCCGCGCCCGCTGTAGGCGCCCCGGAAGCCGCGCCCCCGGGCGAAGTCCTCCCCCCGCCCCCGGGCACGCCCGCGCCCCATGTAGCCGCCGCCCCCGCGGTCGTAGGGGCACTCCCGGCGTCGGCGGGTGGGCGACAGCGCCCCCTGTGGCTCCTTGGGGGCCCCCGCCACGCTGCCGTTCACCAGCGCCTTGGCTTTGGCCTCCTTGCCTGGCTTGGGGGGCTCCTTGGGGCCGGGCTGTGGGTCCGGCTTGGCACCCGCTGGCTCGGTGCCCTCTTTGGCTTTGGGGCGCGGCTCCTCAGCCTCCTCCTTGGGGGGCGCAGGTTTCTTGATGGGCCCGGCTCTGCGCGGGGGCTTCTCGCCGCTCGGCGGCTCATCCGCCCGCCGGCTGCTGCCCGGCCGGGGGCCCCAGCGTGTCTCTGTCTTGGCCTCGCGCCGTGGTGGCCGGTGGAAGTCGTGCGGCTGGCGCGAGGGGCGCTCGGCCCGGCGCGGCGCCTCCTCCTTGGGGGGCAGGGCCGGCTCCTCCTTGGGAGGCAGGGCCGGCTCCTCCTTGGGGGGTTTCTTGGGCGCCGCCAGGGGCTCCTTGGGCTCCTCGGCGTTGGGGGGCTTCTCGTCCGGCTGGCGCTGGGGCGGCGGGGCCAGGGGCTCGGGGCGCCCGTTCCTGGCCAGCTCCCCTGGAGCGTTGGGGGGCAGGGCGAGGCTGGCTGGCCAGGGCCCCCCCGGGCGGGGCTCGTCTCCTGGGAAGCGGTGCATGGGGGCCGGGGCGCCGTTCTCAGCGAAGGCCGGGTAGCTGCCCACATAGGGCTGGGGGGTGGCGGCCTCCCGCAGGCGGACAGGGGGCGTCTCACTCCTGGGGGGAGAGAAGGGGCGTCATGCCTCAGCCCACCAGCCGGGCCCTCCACTAAGTGCCCCAAGCCTGGTCCCCTACCTCCCCTGCCCCACGCCCGACCCTCCTGCCCCCACCCCATCAATGCCCTCTGCTCGGCCCCACAGCTCCCAACCCCCCACTGCCCCCATCCCCCCCACTCACCGCAGGCCCTTCTCCTCCTCATCTGGCTGCCGGAGGGGCGAAGCCAGGGGCCGGGGGTCGGCGGCAAAGACGTCTGCCCCCCAGGCCAGCTTGGGGTCCATGGGCGGGGTGCCCCGCTCCCGCAGGATCTGGGGGTGGCGCTCAAACTGCTCCGAGCTGGAGCCCCCGCTGTCCGAGCGCTCGCGGGGCAGCAGGCCTGGAGGGGGGCAGAGAGCACACGTCAGAGGGCCGGCACCCCCGGGATAGAACCATGGGCCCCCCCAGCTTAGACTAGCCCAGCCCCGCTCCTCCCCCCACAATGCACTTTGGGACCGGCCAGGGCATGGCAGCAGTCACATGACCCAGGAGTAGGTGGGACCAATGAATCACAGGACAGACAGAGCAGAGGGGAGGTGGGACCCAAACCACTGCAGCGGGCTGAGTCACATGACCCAGACCAGGAAGCTGAGGGGGGAGCATGGGGGCCTGATCATGTGACCAGGTGTGGGTGGGGCCCACAGGACATCTGGAGTCACAGACCAGGAAGGGACCTCGGGAGGCGTCGGGTCCCCTGCACTCAGGGCAGGACTCAGTATTATCCAGACCATCCCTGGCAGGGGTTTGTCCAACC
>NW_020691539.1:0-3253 GCF_002925995.2 Terrapene triunguis
CGAGCCAGCCAGTCCCCGCGCTGGGGCCGGATCGGGGCTGGCGCCCGCTAGAGCAAAAGGCCCCAGGTTGGGGGCATCTCTGCTCTGCCAGGCCTGTCCGGGCATCCGTCCCCCCTCAGCTGCAAATCAGCCGCTCTCAGATCCCAGCTCCGGCTCCGCACGGGCGAGTTTATGCCAGGGCCTGAGCCCAGATCCCCGTCTGCGTGTCCTGCACATCCCCCCACCCCCGCCGCTCGACTGGACTCCTGGGTTCTTCCCCCGGCGAGGGGAGGGCAGTGGGGTCTAGTGGTTGGGGGGGGGGGGCTGGGAGCCAGGACTCCTGGGTTCTCTCCCTGGCTCTGGGAGGGAAGTGGGGCCTGGTGGCTTGAGCCGGGGAGGCTGGGAGCCCGGACTCCTGGGTTCTCTCCCTGGCCCGGGGAGGGGAGGGGAGGAGGGTCTAGTGGTTAGAGCAGGGGGAACTGGGAGCCAGGACTCCTGGGTTCTCTCTCTGGCTCTGGGAGGGAAGTGGGGGCTGGTGGCTTAGAGCAGGGGAGGCTGGGAGCCCAGACTCCTGGGTACTATGAATCTTCCCCACTGTATCCTCTCTGGGGCCGTACTTTTCTCTCATTAGTTAACGAGCAGTTTAATTTGGCCTAGTCTCCCCCCCCTCCCATGTTACTCTCATATGAATTGGTATCTCTGCTTGGTTCTGCCCGGCAGCCTCTCTGGCATTGAAAAGCCCCGAGTGTCTGCCAGACCCTGGACGCAGACTGTGTGCGCGTGTGTCGGGGGGTGGGGGGGAACACGGGGCCTGTCCCCTCTGGGGGGCGCCGGCTCCCATCC
Source organism: Terrapene triunguis (assembly GCF_002925995.2). Lineage (NCBI taxonomy): Eukaryota > Metazoa > Chordata > Testudines > Emydidae > Terrapene > Terrapene triunguis. The sequence continues at coordinate 823 of NW_020691539.1, forward strand.
GGCCCCAGGGCTGGGACTGGCTGGCTCAGGGGGGTGGGGAATGGGGCAGGGGCCTGTCCCTCTAGGGGGCACCGGCTCCCATCCGGCCCCAGGGCTGGGACTAGCTGGCTCAGGGGGGCAGGGAATGGGACTCTGGGCCTGTCCCTAAACCACTGAGTCCCCAGTGTTGTGTGACGCTGCTTGGCAGGTGTTGGAGTTACGTGCGCTTGATGCCCACTCCCTTCCCGTCCTCCCCCCTGAAACTGAGTCTGGGGTGAGGGGCACCGGCAGGGCTGGGGCTGGTCTAGCTGGGGGCTGCGGGTCGGGATTCAGCTGCCGTTCCCCCCACTCCCTGGCTTTCACCTTCCCCACCATCCAGGACGCCTGGGTTCCAGCCGCAAAGAATAGACCCAGCGACTGTAATGATTCCCGTGTCCCGTTGGTGCCCAGCAGCAGTGGGGCAGGGGTCTGACGGGGGGGCGGGGAGGGGGCTGGATCAAGGGGCGTTTGGGTCTGGGGGGGCCGCCCGTCGCTCATCCTGGTCTCTCTCTCCCTCTCTTCCGCAGGTCCGACGGCGACAACTCCCGAACCGTCAGGTCAGTGCTTGCTCCCCGCTTTCCGCATCCTCTCGCCTTCCCCGGCCCCCCCACTCCAGGTGCTGTTTTATCCCCCCTCCCACATCCGATCCCGGCCCCTTTTGGCCCACGGATCCGCCCCCCCCCCCGACCGGATGCTGGCTGGGTCGGTCGCCCGACCGGCCCAGCTCATCTCTGGTCGTTCCCGGGCGGGCGTCCGGATGGGGCCCCTCTCGCTCTGGATCGGGCGGGGCTTAAGACTGGGTCCCCCTCCCCCCCCCGACCTTGGCGGTGAGGTTGGTGCATTTGTAGCATGCAGCGCGGCCTCGGTCAGCAGGGGGCGCCGTGGGGAGTGGGGTAGGGGGCAGGGCTGTGAGAGGCACTCCCGGCCTCTCCCCGCAGGGGGCGCTGCATCCGGGGCTCTGCTGTGTCCAGGAGCAGTGCGTGTGGGGGCTGCCCCCTTTCCGCCAGAGGCTGGGGGGGGGTGCCCGGGGGGATCTCACGTCCAGCGTGGCTGCAATTTCGGGGGCCTGGTTCTGCTTGGCGAAGCGGGTCGCACGTTGGGGGCCAGCGGCGTGGGGCTGAGCGGCTTTCCCTGGTGCTGGGGAGGGGGCCAGATGATAGGGGAGGGGGCTGTCAGGACGACTGGCCCGACGGGGCCCTGATCTCGGTCGGGGTCTGGGCAGCGCCCGGCACGACGGGGCCCTGATCTCGGTCGGGGTCTGGGCAGCGCCCGGCACGACGGGGCCCTGATCTCGGTCGGTTTCTGGGCAGTGCCCGACACGACGGGGCCCTGATCTCGGTCGGGGTCTGGGCGGCGCCTGGCACGACGGGGCCCTGATCTCAGTCCGGACCTGTAGGTGCTGTGGCAGAGTAAACCCCGTTACTGATACATTTCAAGACCTGAGCTGTCTGGGCGGCCCCCAGAATCTCTTCTGTAACGAATGCGTCGGTTTTGGGGCTGGTTCCCTCATATCGTGTCCTGTACGAATGGGAAACATCTAGAGAACCCAGGAGTCCTGGCTTCCAGCCCCCCTGCTCCAACCACTAGACCCCACTCCCCTCCCAGAGCCGGGGAGAGAACCCAGGCGTCCTGGCTTCCAGCCCCCCTGCTCCAACCACCAGCCCCCACTCCCCTCCCAGAGCCGGGGAGAGAACCCAGAAGTCCGGGCTCCCAGTCCCCCCCTGCTCTCACCACTAGACTCCCCTCCCCTCCCCGGGCTGGGAATAGAATTATTTCCCTCTGCTAATTATGTAATTAGCAAAGCAATTATTTCCGATTTTCCCCTGTTCGTATATTGTACATAACACACACAACCGCTGCTTATAAATACAACCATATTGATACTGTGTGTGTGTGTGTGTTGTGTTAAAACAACACTGCCAGATCGGTGGATAGATATTGATGTAAATAACAGAGTGGTTAGAGTCCGGGGGACCAGGAGCCAGGACGCCTGGGTTCTCTCCCTGGCTCTGGGACGGGAGTGGGGTCTAGTGGTTAGAGCAGGGGGGGCTGAGAGCCCGGACTCCTGGGTTCTCTCCCTGGCTCTGGGAGTGGAGTGGGGGCTGGTGGTTAGAGCAGGGGGGGTTGGGCGCCAGGACTCCTGGGTTCTCTCCCCGGCTCTGGGAGGGGAGTGGAGGTCTAGTGGCTAGAGCAGGGGGGGCTGGGAGCCCGGACTCCTGGGTTCTCTCCCCGGCTCTGATGGGGGTGAGATGGGAGCTAGGAATGCTCAGTGATGGAAATGGGTTCTGGTTCCAGAGCCGGGGAAGGAACCCAGGAGTCCTGGCTCCCAGCCCTCGCAACCTGCGCTCTAACCACTGGACCCCACTCCCCTCCCAGAGCATGTTCCTTCCCCTGTATTGCAGGTGGGGGGGGG
>NW_020691540.1:0-206 GCF_002925995.2 Terrapene triunguis
CACAGTCTGGCTGGCCTCTGAATCCTGGAGCTCTGGCAGTCTCTCTGTGGGAGCCTGCAATGCACCTCTGCTCCCTTCGGCAGTCATCTCAGCCTGAGCTGAGCGGCTCTTTCATATCCTGGTTCCAGCTGAAGCATGCCCAGCAGAGATGGGGGGGCATGGCCTCCTCGGCCCACAAAGTATGATTAACCCCTGCTGAACCAATG
>NW_020691540.1:306-4711 GCF_002925995.2 Terrapene triunguis
ACCACTATAAGGCATGTTTTCTAATCCTTTAATCACTGTGGCTCTTCTGTCAATATCCTCTCCAATTTATCAACACCCTTTTTGAATTGTGGGCACTAGAACTGGACACAGTATTCCAACAGTAGTCACACAAGTGCCAGATTTAGAGGTAAAATAACCACTGTACTCCTACTTGAGATTCCCCTTTTTATGCATCCTAGCTTTAGCTTTTTTGGCCACAGCATGAGTTCATGTTCCGCTGATTATTCATCATGACCCCCAAAATCTTTTTCAGAGTCACTGCTTCCCAGAATAGCATCCGCCATCATGTTATGTATGGCCTAAATTCTTTGTGCCTAGATGCATACATTTACATTCAGCCGTATTTAAATGCACCTGTTTGCGCCCAGTTTACCAAGTGATCTAGATCACTCTGAATCAGTGAGCTGTCCTCTCCATTCTTTACCACTTCCCAATTTTTATCTCATCTGCCAACTTTATCAGTGATGAGTTTATGTCCTCTGCCAGGTTATTGATAAAAAAGATGAAAATCTAATTCCTTCCTGCATCTAAACACTTTTCTCCTTTGCTGCTTGAAGCTTCCAGAATGTCTCTGATGCCATCTACATATTTGACTATGTTTAAGCAGTTGTGTAGTGCCCTGATGCTATCAAACAAGTCCATGATGCATTGGTTCCCTCCAAATCATGGGTATTTCAACCCCAAAAGTGACCTCATACTCTGTACCAGAAAGCTTCAACCAACAGAGATGGTGAGTAAATATCACTACCAAGAAGTTATAGCTGGTCTCATGACTTCATTTACAACTGTGTAGCCCCACTGAAGACAGAATATGGCCCATTACTTCTTGCTCATGTGGTACTGAGGTAGATGAAATAGAGAGACAAGGGGAGTGAGACAATATCTTTAATTAGATTATCTCACTCACCTTCTCACTCTGATATCTTGGGACCAACATGGCTACAACAGCACTGCATAGAACGGTAGATGAAATAGACAGGCAATGCTTTTATATCGATCTAGTTATATAAGCCAAAGCAATCACCCTCAAGCCTCCTTAGTATTAATTTTCAACCACTGACAGTTGGTTTGGTACTGACCAGAGACAACATATGGCAGCCCCTGCTCTGAGGAGCTTATGATCTAAAAGAGAGACACAGAGTTGACAGGATGTACTGGGAAATCACAAGGAGGGAGTATCTTGTTGGGGAGTGGGGCAGGTGTTTTGTTTATCATCTCCTTATCATCCTCCCCAGGAAACAGAGGATGCTTTTCGTAAGAGGCATTTACCTACAAATCTTGTTGCCTGGGTCACCATGTGCATAAACCCAGAACTCGTGTGGATATTTATTATCTAACAAGTCACTGTCTAGACCAGGAAACCCCACTGGCAGCAAATTCCTCATGCAGTTCATACATGCACATGCATAGACAGTTACCTTAATGAGTGGTACCTCACCTTGGTGACGTGAAAAACATCAATGTCCTCCTTATATTGCTCAAGGAGCCATGAGATCTGTTCAAATACCCGATCGTGATGCTCCTCTTTGTGTAGCAGGAGGCTCATCATGGGACCAAGGGCTTTGATGATGGCCTGCTTGAGCTGCATAGATGAGATACAGAATTTATGTTCCTAAGAATTCATTCAATATCATCCAATGGGCACACCTTTTCTACTTCTAATGAGTGCAACTTCCCTTGTTCCACTGTAGGAACGGCCCTATCTCAATATTTCCTGGTAAAGAACCGGGATTCGTAGGGTTGGTTTCAGGATTATATTCTAATGGACCTCACAACTATACCAGGTAAAATATTCCCCAGATTAGTATGCATTCTCAGCCAACTCAAAACTGCTATAATTCCACTGGGGCTGAATGGACTTATACCAGGGATTAATTTAGCCCACTATCCCGTGTTCATCTGCACATTAGGTGCATAAAACTAGAAGCTATGTACACTGTGTACAGACAGAATTTCCATGATGTGGTGACATTATAAATATATGGGTTTTAGATGTTTTACATGTCACTCTGTTCCATACAAAAGGACCTACCATTAAATGCCATCATCACAGAGAGTGACAGACACATAGAATTTAACATTACAATTTCTGCTAAAGGTTTAGAAAGCCAGCAATTCTCACCTGCAGCTCCTCACATTTCAGCCAGTTGCTGGTCACATGACAATAGAATGAAAGAATTCTGTCGAAGAATTGCAATGTACCTATGCTGGGGAATGTGTTCTTACACCAGGTAGTCAAAAATAGATTGATTGCCCTTGACCATTTTTCCAGAACTGCATGGAAGGAGAGAAGACAGGCAATGTGAAAAGGACATATTAGTAACGAGGAGAAGTTGCTTTATCAGTGAACTCACCCAGGCCTAAAGTTTACTACAATTCCATGGCAGCTACTGCTTTGTTCAGGACTACACGCTGAAATCCCACATCAATTTTGAGCTATTTCTCTTCCCCTCATTCCATGTCTTGTTTCTGAAAAGGCTTTTAAATTTGCATATCTCTCAATCTTTTGTCAATTAGCCATCATTTGAAGACAAATTTTTTCTCCCTTCCTTGTTACCTCTTAATTAGAGCTGGTTGAAAAAGCAGTTTAAATTCAATGAAAAATCTTTACTGATAGGTTTTTTTTTTTTTTCAAAATTGCAAAGTATAAAAATCATTTATATTTTTCAAAAATCAAAAAAATTCAGCCACCTCTTTAGCTGCTCCAAAACACTGGATGCACACTTCCTGATCAAAATTGTCATTGACATTTTTCAGGTTTGTTTTTCATCAAATTTGGAAAGAAAAATTATGGAAAATATAATTAAAAATCAAAATATTTCAACCAGCTCTCCTCTGAATGACTCGCGACCTCTGCAGTTATTGTTTATTTAACCCTAACACTGTATGATTTCATCTTGAGTTACAGTTTGTCTGAAAGATGTTCAGTGCCCCTAACATCCATTGGCTTTACTGGGATTTGAAGGTATTGGGGAGCACTTTGCCCTAAAAGTAGGTGTATCTAGTGTCCTTGCTAAGAAGAATTAGGGCCCAATCCTGTTCTCTAGGAAGTTGATGGCAAAATTCCCATTTATCTCAAAGGCACAGGATTAACCCCTTACTGAGCATCACCTGAAAAGCAAAGGAAGAGAGAAGTGGAGAGGAAGAGAAGACAGAGAAAGAGGGTGAAAGGAGATGATGATAAAGAAACTAAGGGGAGAGAATGGGTGGAGGAGTGGGAAACAGGGAATTTTTAAATGTTCAGTAATGCAATCTGCTCCCTTCACCTCCTCCCCCAGGAGCCTCCTGGCAGATGGGCAGCGTCAGCCTTTGTGTCTGTTTATTTTAAATTATATCCATGAGTCATAAAGGGCCTGAACTTACAAATGCTCAGCGCCTCCTGCAAAGTACGGAGCACTCTCAACTTCATTGAGTGCCATGGGAGCCAAGGAACGCAGCACCTGGTGCAATCCAGGGCAGGGAGCACAGTTCAGGGCCTGTTTGCAAACTTGGCCAGTCACTTCAATCTGTACAAAGACCCCCCTCAATATCCATTTTGGGCACCTCCAGTAAGTGCTGCACTTACCACCACAAAATGCTTGTCTCAGCCTGCTGTCCTTGACTAACCCCAAAATGGGGAACATGGCGTTCAGGGTACTTCCCACATATGGGATACACTGAAGTGCTGCAGAAAAAGGCCAGAAGAGAAGGAAGAAAGATAATCAGCTGCTCTCTGCCTTCTTACAACACACTTAGAAACACCGTGGGGCAGGATGCTATGGGCTCCTAGGCCATTTTGTGCTGCGTAAGCAGAGCAGAATGGCTTTAAAGCAGCCATTGAAAGCCAGTGGGGGATTCACCCTGAAGAGGGTATCCTCTACCAGGGTACAGCTGTGCCCGATGCCCAACTCACTCCCAGAGTAAGGGGAGAGAGCACTGGGGCAGGATGGAAAGTGGGGTGGAGAAGAGCTCCACTAGACCTGATCTTCCACTCATTCCCATCCTCAAGAAACTTCAGTCAGGGGCATAAGTTAGAGCTTGCACCTCCGTCTGGATAGCTCATGATCTGGAAGCCAAGAACTAGCAACAGCAGTTAATCTTGTGTCTCTCCCCAGACACACACGCAAACAGAGCTCTGTTTAGCTGTAACATTTTTAGGTAGAGAGTGTAATCCCCTGTCCTTAAATGAAAGACAATAACTTTGAAACAAAAGATGGAAGTTACCATACCATAAGCTGATGACAGGTTGCCCAGCGTAATGAAAATATACTCTTCAGGCTTCTCCTGTACTGTCAGATGACACTGCAGCTCGTACATCACCTCATAGAAATAGCAGCATGCCAGGGTCACTAAGGTGTTGCTAGCTGCCACTTGTAGTTCATTTGTTGCTTCCTAAAAAAAAAAA
>NW_020691541.1:0-1335 GCF_002925995.2 Terrapene triunguis
AGCCAGCATGGATTTGTAAAGAACAAATCATGTCAAACCAATCTGATAGCTTTCTTCGATAGGATAACGAACCTTGTGGATAAGGGAGAAGCTGTGGATGTGGTATACCTAGAATTTAGTAAGGCATTTGATACGGTCTCGCATGATATTCTTATCGATAAACTAGGCAAATACAATTTAGATGGGGCTACCATAAGGTGGGTGCATAACTGGCTGGATAACCATACTCAGAGAGTTGTTATTAATGGTTCCCAATCCTGCTGGAAAGGCATAACAAGTGGGGTTCCGCAGGGGTCTGTTTTGGGACCGACTCTGTTCAATATCTTCATCAACGACTTAGATATTGGCATAGAAAGTACGCTTATTAAGTTTGCGGATGATACCAAACTGAGAGGGATTGCAACTGCTTTGGAGGACAGGGTCATAATTCAAAATGATCTGGACACATTGGAGAAATGGTCTGAGGTAAAGAGGATGAAGTTTAACAAAGACAAATGCAAAGTGCTCCACTTAGGAAGGAACAATCAGTTTCACACATACAGAATGGGAAGAGACTGTCTAGGAAGGAGTATGGCAGAAAGGGATCTAGGGGTTATAGTTGACCACAAGCTAAATATGAGTGAACAGTGTGATGCTGTTGCAAAAAAAGCAAACATGATTCTGGGATGTATTAATAAGTGTGTTGTGAGCAAGACACGAGAAGTCATTCTTCCGCTCTATTCTGCGCTGGTTAGGCCTCAACTGGAGTATTGTGTCCAGTTCTGGGCACCACATTTCAAGAGAGATGTGGAAAAATTGGAGAGGGTCCAGAGAAGAGCAACAAGAATGATTAAAGGTCTTGAGAACATGACCTATGAAGGAAGGCTGAAAGAATTGGGTTTGTTTAGTTTGGAAAAGAGAAGACTGAGAGGGGACATGATAGCAGTTTTCAGGTATCTAAAAGGGTGTCATAAGGAGGAGGGAGAAAACTTGTTCACCTTAGCCTCTGAGGATAGAACAAGAAGCAGTGGGCTTAAACTGCAGCAAGAGAGGTCTAGGTTGGACATTAGGAAAAAGTTCCTAACTGTCAGGGTGGTTAAACACTGGAATAAATTGCCTAGGGAGGTTGTGGAATCTCCATCTCTGGAGATATTTAAGAGTAGGTTAGATAAATGTCTATCAGGGATGGTCTAGACAGTATTTGGTCCTGCCATGCGGGCAGGGGACTGGACTCGATGACCTCTCGAGGTCCCTTCCAGTCCTAGAATCTATGAATCTATGAATCTATATCCCTAACTTGGCACTGGAGCACCAAGCCACCGAGTACATAAACCGCAAGGAGTACTTTTCAATGTT
>NW_020691542.1:0-1075 GCF_002925995.2 Terrapene triunguis
GGGGACCTGCCCCGCCCCCGCCTCAACACCGGGGACCTCCAGAAACTGCAGCGGAAGTATTGACCCCCCCCCCAGCCGGGGGAGGGGCCCCGACAGCGCCCCCTCCCTTGGACACTACACCCCCCAACGGCAGGGCAGGGGGGATCCCCCCCCCAACAGGGCTCTCTGGGGCACCGTGAGCCAGTGGAACTACCCGCCACCACGTCTAAGCTGCGGGGGGCTATTAGTGGGCTGCTCATGCTACAGGATCACGAGGGTTGCAGGGAGATGATGGGGGGGAGCCCTGTGTCCCCCCCCTCCACACTCCATCCCCCCCAGCAGCAGATGTGGCGGGGAGCCCCTCCGGTCCCCCCAGCACTACAGCTACTGAGAGGGGAGCACCCTCCACACACTACAGGGGAAGCTGCCCCCCCCTCAAGTGTCTTAATAGATTTTTTGTAAGGCCCTCTGTTTGCACATGGGCTGTTCCCCCTGGAAAGGGGGGGCAGCTTCCCAAGAACCCCCCATGGGGGGGGCCTCTGCTGTCAGCCTCCAGGAGAGAATTATACCCCCCCCCGAACTGACACCCTAATTTTTGGGGGGGAACTGCCCCCTCCTTTGAGAGGACAGGCAGGGGCTGGCTTTCAGGTGGGGGGGCTCCCCCTGGCCTCAGTACCTGACCCCAGCGGGTCCCTGGCCCGGCCCCCCCCGCACCCCCTCTTTTGTACCAGATGCTCAGGGGCCCTGGCCCCGCCCCTTTATTTTTGTCCAAAGATGATTGGTGGGTCAGGGCGCGGGGAGCCCCGCCCCTCCATCCCATGTTGGCCAATAAAGAGATGCTGACTTTTACCAGCTTCAGCTGTTGGTGCCTCTGATTTTGGGAGGGGCGGGGGGGTCTCAACTTCCCACGGTGCGCGAGCTCCCAGCAACCCCCCACAGAGCTGGAGCCGGATGCCAGACACAGAACCATTTATTGTGCTGGGCGGGGGGCGGGATGGCAGAAATTGGCGGGGGGGGCAGATGGGCTGAGGAGAGGGAGACTGCACTTAATGAGCGGCCATGGGGGACCCAAACAGGCTGGGGGGGGGGGGGGGGG
>NW_020691543.1:0-1666 GCF_002925995.2 Terrapene triunguis
CTTCACCCTCCTCCACGTTGCCTACGTGCTGGCAGGAGCACTGAGAATGCACGTGACGCAGTCTCCCTGCTCTCAGTTCTGGTGCCCAGCAATGCAGCAGCTGGGAACAACTGCAGAGAAAGTCCTGCTTGGTCCCTGCCAGTGCCAGGTTTGAGCGTGCTCAGCCCCTTTGTAGAATGAGTGCACGTGCCGTCTGGTCACATGTAGGAGCTGGGAGGGGATAGAGCATTTGCAAATTGAGATTTTTAAAATGTTCATAGCCTGGCTAAATGTGGGTGATTTTTCATGGAAACACTAAAAGGCACATCCCTGACCTCAGAGCAATCCCCCTCCTACCCTCCTGCAAAATTTCAAGTCTCTGCTCCAAAGCATGAGGGCGCTAGAGGCTTGTGACAAAATGGGATTAGGAATCTTTTTAACATGAGCAAATGATATAAGGAAAAACTTATTCACTAGGAGGGTGGTGAAGAACTGGAATGGGTTACCTAGGGAGGTGGTGGAATCTCCATCCTTAGAGGTTTTTAAGGTCAAGCTTGACAAAGCCCTGGCTGGGATGATTTAGTTGGGGATTGGTCCTGCTTTGAGCAGGGGGTTGGACTAGATGGCCTCCTGAGGTCCCTTCCAACCCTGATATTCTAAGATTCTATTAATGTATTTTCCCCTGATCTCGTGCTCAGAAATGGCTGACCCATTTTTACTTAAATGAATATGCAATGCAGTGGTTATCGCATTTGCTTTACACACGGACGGTCCTGTGTTTGAGCCCCATTAGCACCAGCAGCTCCTTGTGTGAGTAACAATGTTTATAAAATCCGGCAAAGCTTGTACTGCAGTTTTCAGGAGCTAATTTTCTTTTGCAACAGGAGATGGTATTAGTGTGAGGCTGTCACTTTCTGTGTCGAGCTGGCTCCAGATGTGTCCCATAGCAGCTGAATGTCACCCCGTCCCCAGAGAGTCTGTATTATAACACAGCCTGTAATAGCAGAAGTGCCTGCTGTTCCTCAGAGAGTATGGTTGAACCTCATACAATTTCTCTACATCCTTAGGTCATGTCTAGAGTGGAGAGCTTACATCAGCACAGCTGTACCGATGCAGCTGCGTTGCTGTAAGAGCGTCCATGTAGCCGCTCTATGTGGTCAAACCGAGAAACCAGGGAAAAGAAAATCGGTTTGTTTCTAACCAAAACAGAAGGGTTTTTGTCTTTCTTGCTGAAATGATGCATCAAAAAGACAATCCAGTCAGATCAAAGGCAGCTTTTCGCATGTCCTTTTGAAACGGCCTTTCGATTCCAATCGATGTTTCGCTTAGGAAAAGTCGCCACAAAATGAAATGTCAAAACTCTTTCATTGGAAAATGTCCAAACGTTTTGACATTGCTGAAATTTTTGTTTTCAGTTCTTTTGGGAGGAAGAGAAGAACCTTTCTGGAAATGACACGAGCACCCCCAGGAATAATGTCTGTTTGGTCTGGTCCTTCCGGACATTGGGGCCTTTGCAAAAGGCTCCTATTCAGGCAAGAGACAAGGCGCAGTCACAGGTCGAGCAAAGTGACTGTGACACGGTGTTTATTCACGTTGTCCCACCCAGCCCTGGCAAAGCTCCCCCGGCTGGACACTCATCAGGCTGCTGGGTTTGGGTCCCACCCACTGGCCCCTTGTGCTCTCAAGC
>NW_020691544.1:0-2391 GCF_002925995.2 Terrapene triunguis
GGGGGGGGCAGGGCGGGCAGAGCGGGGCAGTACCGGCCCATTGGGGGGGGCAGGGCGGGCAGAGCGGGGCAGTACCGGCCCATTGGGGGGGGCAGGGCTGGCAGAGCGGGGCAGTACCGGGCCATGGGCGGGGGGCAGACGGCCCCCCAGGGACGGGGCACCGGGGATGGACCCGTTGCTCAGCCCTGAGGCCAGAAGCACCTGGGGTTCCCTGGAGAGGTTGGGGGGGGGGCAGAGGCCTCCCTTTGCTGTGGGGCCAGACCCAGAGATGGGGGGGAGGGGCTGCTCCCGGCCTCTGCCAGGCCCGGGGGGGTTCTGCAGGGGCCAGGGGCTCAGAGCGGGCAGTGGGGGGCACTGGGGTGCAGGGGACAGTGATGGGGGGGCTGGGGTCCCCCCGCAGCCCCACGGCACTCACTGAACTGTCCAGCAGCCCGTTCCCATCCTTGTCGTAGAGCTTAAAGGTAACTGGAGGGGGGGAGAGCGGAGTCAGTGGGGGGACCCCAGCCAGGCCCAGACCCCCATGGCCACCCCACCCCCACCCTAGGCCAGCCCCCAACAACACACATCCTAGCACAGCCTGTCAGTCCCCACCCCTCTGGGGAAAGACGTCTGACCCCTCCCCCAAAGGTCTCCCACGAGCCCCCCGCCGTGCCCCCCCCGCCCTGCCCCCCAGGGCCACCCGCTGCCCCCTTAAGAACCCAACTCGGGTCTGAGCCCGAGCTGCCCCGAGCTCGTCGCCTCTCCGTGGGGCTGGGGCGGGTGGGACCTGCCCCCCCCCTCGTCGTCCCCCGCCCCAGACTCACACTCCAGCTTGTCCTCGGGGCGCCCCCCCTCCAGCAGTGAGAAGTAGCAGGAGACGTCGTTGACACAGACGAGGCCGCTGGCTGCAAAGGGACAGAGTCGGCGCTGAATCCCGCAGCCCCCCTGCCCCACACGGGACCCAGGAGATCGGGCCCCGAGGCCCATTCACTCCTCGGCTTCAGCTGCAGCCCCCAGCCCCAGGCAGCCTGTGCCCCATGTCACCCCCCTCCCCAAGGCACAGGCCCTCTCCTCAATCCAGCTCTGGCCACTGCAACAAACTGGCTAGCAACTGCCCCCCGCTGCTTGGGATCAGAACTGCTCTGCTGTGTGTCATACCCCCCGTACAGTCAGCATCTGATGGGGATTCTCCTCTAGCTCAGCCAGGCTGATGGAGCAGGCGGGGCCGGTGCACGCCCTTACCTGGCTGCTCCCCGAGGCCCGGCTGCTGCCCGGGGGCCTCCCCAGGCGAGGTCTGGAAGGACAGGAAGAGGTGCTGGCAGAGCGCGTCCGAGATCTCCTCGGCCTCCAGGTAGCTCCTCATAAACAGCTTGAAGCCCTCAAAGTCGATCGACTGGGGGAGGCAGCAGAGAGGGGGGCAGTTAGGGGGCATCCCGGGCCCAGGGGGGGCCCTGCTCGGGGCTCTGGGGTCAGACTGGGACCCCCCTGGGTGGCACGGGGGGGGGCATTGGGCGGACTCACGTCTCCCTGCAGGTGCTGCACCAAGGCGCCATCTCCATAGAAGTCCTGCAGCACGTCCTGGACCTTCCTGCTGCTGTCTGGGGGGGGGGGGGGGGGGGGGGGGCCGGGCCCCCGGCCCCCCCCCCCCGGGCCGGGAGCAGACGCTGCCCAGACCCAGGGCCAAGCCCTCCCCCAGCCCTGCCGGGTGGGGGGTGGGGAGCTGCAGTTCTGCCACCGTGAGCCCCGCCCTGCTCTGGGGGCAAATCCAGCCACTCTACCGCCCCCCCCCCACAAGCTCCCTAGCCTTATGGGGGGGCCAGGTCAGCCCCCCCCGCAGGAAATCAGCCCCACCTGCAGGCCTGGAGCGTTGGTACCAGAGCAAATCCCCAACAGAGGCGACCCCTCCCCCACCGCAGAACCAGTGGGGCCGACCCCCCAGCGCGAAGTGGGGTGTGGGTGGGCTCAGCTGCACCCCCCCCGTGCCGTCCTCCCCCCAGCCCAGGGCCCAATCCTGCTCCCGCCAGAGCAGTGGCAACTCTTCCCACCAGCCCCCGCCCAAGGCGGGGCCCAGACGAGCGGGTCTGCGGGGGGGGGGGGCGCTCCCGCTTGGCGCCCCGATGCCCTGGGGGCGACGGGCTGTCCCCACGGGGACCCCCTACTGCAGCCTCCCGCCCCGGGGCAGCGGGACCATGGCGAGGGCAGGGCCGATCCCAGGGGGCTCTGAGCCCAAGTACCTGCCCAGGAGGGTGGGGGGGCAGCGGGGCCGGGGGGGGGGCGGTTACTCACAGTCAATGTACTTCTGCAGGTGGGCGAACTCCTCGGGGCTCAGGGTGGCCCATTCCTTGCTCTCCGACATGACGCTCTGGGGCCTCCGGGCCGCGGCTGCGAGGGGGGGGGGCGGGGGAGGTAGAA
>NW_020691544.1:2491-3253 GCF_002925995.2 Terrapene triunguis
TAGAAACTGAGACGCCCGTGGGGAGGTGACCGGGGGGGGACAAAAGGAGCCAACGGGAGTGGGGCCGCAGAGCACGACGGAGCCCGGGCGAGGTGCCGGCGAGAGCGACGGGGTGGGGGGGGCTGGGCAGTGCCCCTCGCGGATGAGCTGAGCCGGCACATTCCCCAACAGAGACAACCCATCTCCAGAGCAGCGACCGCCACCCCCAGGCAAGGCCAGCCAAGCCCCCGGCCCCCCAGATCCGTCAGCCCCCCGGTATCCCAACCGGGGGGGGCCTGCGCTGGGGCTGCCGGGAGCCCAGCAGAGGAGGCCGGGCTGGCACCCATGGCAGTCGGGGGTGGGAGTGGGGCCTGATCCGCCTCTTCTGGACCCACCGCTGAGACCCCCAGCCCCACGGGCTCTTAAAGGGATATTACCCAATTACCGACTGGGGTGGGCTGGCCGCCGGCCGGCAGACGGAGGCACCATTTGCCCCAGAGCAGCCCCATGGCCAGCGCAGACACCCCGGCCGGCTCCAGCGCCGCGGGGATCCGCAGCGGGACACTTGGGAGGCGCCGGTGCCCCAGCAGCCTGGCATGGAGCTGCTGGTGATGGGCAGCTGGTACCAGCGCTTTATACCTCGCCGCGGGCGGCCACGCTGCCGGCTCTGCTCAATATTTAATGGTGCCAAGTCACGGCTGGGGGGGAGGTTTGTGGTTCTCCAATCGCGGCTGTGAATTGGGGATGGGGGGGGGGGGAATCGTCTGATTCAGAGACACGAAC
>NW_020691545.1:0-3569 GCF_002925995.2 Terrapene triunguis
TCAAATAAATTTGTTAGTCTCTAAGGTGCCACAAGTACTCCTGTTCTATCTATCTTAGATATTTATATGGCCCCCATCCCCAGAGTATCTGGGCTCCTCACAGTCATTAATGTAGTTATCCTCCCAACACCCATGAGGTAGGGCAGTGCTATTATCTGCATTTTACAGTTGGGAAACTGAGGCACGGAGAGGCTGAGTGACTTGTCCAGGGTCACACAAGGAGTCGGTGGAGGAACAGAGACTTGAACCTTGGGCAACCAGGTCCTAGGCTAGTGCTCGTACTATTGCCTATGCATAGAACAGACCGAGCCCTTCAAAGGTATTCATGGAGCCTGATAAGTTGCAGACCATGTTCATTCTCTAGCACCCCCATGCCCTTTGTTGTAAGTGCAGCACAGGGCTGCCATGACTGTGTGGTAGAGCTGGCTGAAAACTGGAAACAAATTGTTAAGAAAATCTTCTTCTTTTTTTTTTTTTTTTTTTAAATGGTAAATCAAACTTAGAAATGTTTGGCAATTTCCCAATCTAGCGGTGAGGTGCCAACCTCAGTGCAATCACTACCAGGATGCAAGTGGAAAAGAAAGAAACGGGGAGGTTTAAAGACCAGTGTCACAAACTAGACAGAGTCATTCTTTGGAGAATGGGGCAAAAGAGGAGGAAATACATGATGGAAGGGAGGACAAGATATGGATGGAATGGGCCAGGTAAGCACTTTGGCTTCAGTAGAGTGTGTATGTGTTAGATTGCCATTGGTTAATAATAATATTAGCATCCAAATGGCCTTAGCCAGCCTTTGAAGTTAGCATCTTGTTGAATTGTAAAGAGCAAATGGGAGGTGGAGTTAGCATTTTTGCTGCTGAATGCATTTTTCCGCAAGGCGGGGCTAGCAGTGAGGCAGTGCATGGGTTATGTTGGGAACAGTCTTTCTTTGGAACAAAAGGTATTAGAAATATATATATGCAAACCGGGATTATGCAAAAAACAGCAGAAAGCCACAGAATTTTAGCCTTTGTAATTCCTTTGCACTCCCCATTTCCCACTGTTCTGGACTGTAAACTAACTATAATAGCTGTTGTTTTCCTTATTTGGAAGCAGGTTCACATAGAAAGTGGGAATTATTGTGGTGTTCTAGTATTTTCTCTTCCCTTTCCGTCTCAGATTTTGTGTTTATTCCCTTGCGCAATGATAACTAACCAGTTTATTGTATGCAAAATTACACAAGCTTAAAAAGCAGGATTTTACTGTGTTGTGTACTTAAGAATTTCCATACCAGTTCAGAAGATTGGTCAATGTAGTCCAACCTGCGTTGGTCTGCTCCTTCAGTACTTACCTGCCACTCTTTCTCAGGGCCGGTCTACTAGCAAAATAGATTAACCCACACCCCCTGAGGGAGAGGCCCAATTAAACCAACCTGAGTTCCTGTGCAGACAGCACTAGGTTGATGGAAGAATTCTTCTGTCAGACTAGCTGCTGCCTCCCGGGGAAGTGCATTTACTACAATGATGGGAGAACTCCTCCCATCGCTGTAGTAAGTGTCCACCGTGAAGGGCTACAGCAACATGGCTGCAGCTATGCTGCTGTAGTATTTTAAGTGTAGACATGGACTCAGTCCCACTCTGCAACAAGACTCCTCTAGAGAATTCTACATATTTTAATTCTTGTCCATCTGCTCTAGCTCCATCTTCCAGAACTCGCTGTAGTTGGCCAGCCTTCCATTGCTATCCTCAACCATCCCCAGATATTAATATAACAGTAATATAAATTAATATATTATTTTAAGAAGAGGCACTAACATGATCTGCCTAGAACAAGAAACCAGTGTTCTGATCTTGCACACCTCTCATCTTCTCATACCCTGTCCCTGAATCCTTTATCTTCCCTTGGTCAGTATTGGCCAAGTCAGAAGGTCCAGGGGACAAGGACCTTTACTGTGTTCCTGCCTCCCAGCCCAGTGGTAGAAGCAGGGACTATTGTTTCCTTTGTGTTGGAGAAGCATCCAGAACTTTTTGGGTACTACTCCCATACAAATAATGACCTCTCTCTTTCTCTTTCTATAGCACCAAGCACACCTCTGTAGTACTGTATAGAATTAACACCTCCAGCGTTAGCTTCCATTTTTATGCTTGTGATACTCAACTGTATGCATCTTCCAGCATCTCCAGTGACTCATCCCTATGCCCACTTTCTCTGTCCATCCTTGCTAAATAAACTTGTCTTCTTTTCTTCAGCTAAATATCACACAGTCAGAAGTGCTTCCTTTTGGTCAAGAGGAACTTTCTGAAATGTTGCTTCATCTGCTATGCTGCTCTCCCTGACTTGGACCTCCCGTTTGCCTCCACTATCTGTAAACCTTTGCCTAAACCTTGACTGTGACCCCTTCTTGTGGCAAAAATCTGAATAAAGTTTCTGAAGCATTGCTTGGCTGTGTCTCTGCCTTGATTTATCTCTGCTCAGCTGCCTCTGTACCCTTGCTGTGGCTGTACATTTCTCTGTACTTATGATTTTGGGCCTGATTCAGTACCCGCTGAAATCAATTGGAGTATTTCTGTTGACTTCAATGGGCTTTGAATCAACCCTGCACTTCACTTTTGTTTTATGTAATCCAGTGCAATAGTGTCTTCTCTTCTTTTATTACTTAACTCTCTAGAAGAGGTTGAGCTATTCTGCAGAGCATCTTTCATGCACATTATGATCCTGCAGCCCTTCCCCTTACTCATTAGAGTACTCCCACTGTCTTCAGTGGAAGCTATGATGTCAATAAGGGTTGCAGGACTCTACAGTAGAACTTAATTGCCTTGTACGTGCCTTGCAAGAGTGAGCAGTATTTGATGCTTCAGCGGAAGGCACCCTTGCAGTGTACCTAGCTGATTATGCAATTACTATAATTTAATACTTAGGTGTGTTATAGCAGTTTTCATTAGTAGATCTCAAAGTGCTTTGCAAAGGAGGCCATTGTCATTATCCCCATGGGGAAACTGACGCACCGAGATGGAAGTGACTTGCCCAAGGTCACCCAGAAGGCCATTGTCAGACCTGGGAATGAAAGTGACTAGAAGGGAGAAAAGAGTTTTTTCTCTTTCCATTTTGTTTACTTGGTGCATTTTTATAATGTCTTCTGCATTCTTAGTTTCAGATGTTCCCTGGGATATTTAGTCAGTGAGCTTCCCTTGGTCTTTTGTGGGCCTTTCTCTCAGAAACAGGGAATAGAAAAAATGTTTAAAATAAGAAAACGTGTTTGAAAAATGAGAAACGATAGGGAATTCAGGGGCATTTGTAGTATCAGAGGTCTGGTCTATACTACCCGCCTGAATCGGCGGGTAGAAATTGACCTCTCGGGGATCGATTTATCGCGTCCCGTCGGGACGCGACAATCGATCCCCGAATCGGCGCTCTAACTCCACCAGGGGAGGTGGTAGTAAGCGCCGCCGACAAAAAGCCGCAGAAGTCGATTTTGCCGCCGTCCTCACAACGGGGTAAGTCGGCTGTGATACGTCGAATTCAGCTACGCTATTCACGTAGCTGAATTTGCGTATCTTAAATCGACTCCCCCCTGTAGTGTAGATGTAGCC
>NW_020691546.1:0-5277 GCF_002925995.2 Terrapene triunguis
GCGTGCCAAACGTTGCCGACCCCTGGTCTAGATAATACTTAGCCCTGCCATGAGTGCAGGGGACTGGACTAGATGACCTCTAGAGGTCCCTTCCAGTTCTATGATTCTATAATTCTATAAACTATTCATACACTTAATACAATATGGTCTTCCAAAGATATTGCAGGAAGTTGCCATATCTATCACAGGGCCATCAGCCTTTTAATAAGCAGTGGGGAGTTCTACTTAAAAAAATCATGGCACATTTTATTCAGAGACTTTTAATTTGCTACAAAATTAAACATAGTGCTCATTTTTAAATTATATATGGCAAAATATAGGGTTTGTTGGTTCAGGTGCTCTTTGTACTTCCAATGCCCAAAGATCACTTCAGTTTAAAAAGCTAATTTATGTTTATATATAGAAGGACACAAAATATGTATTTAAACTGAAGTAACATTTCAGATCATAGATGCTGCCTTTGAGTGTTAAATTAATTGAACACTGAGTTTTGAAAGCAGTAACAGATCAGTAAACCGTTTTTTAAAATTAAGGATTTTAGCACTCAGACATACAGTACAGGAAAGCACTCTACATGGATTACACAGCATATTGCTTTTTTTAAATACACAGCAGTTCTAGAGATTAAAGCTCCCTGAATACACAAGAACATATTGTGGTGTTGTCACCATCTATTGTGCTAGTAAGCTGGATTAAGTGTCTTTAGCAGTACAAACAAACATGATGACACCAAGAGGAATGTTTCTCATATAGACCGAATTGTGGCAAGTCTGAAACCCAAACTGCCTTTTATCATTTCAACAAACACCATATATGTTAAACAACATCTTTGGGTGCCAATATGTTTATGTATATTTATATAGACCCAAATAAAGAGATCTGATGGGTTTTATTTTTTTAAAAGTTATTGCTTTGTCAGGCACAAATGAATGTACTATATGTGGAACTGTTGATGTTTCAATTCAGTTATGTCTTGGAAGCTACAGAGTGAAAGTGATATAAATCTGTCAAATTCCTAGCAATGCCATTCTGTAGGATTGCTCTCTAGGGGCCTGAGGCCCCCCTCCCTTTGCACTTGAGAATCAAGTTCATCTGAGGTGTGGGGGATCAAACAGCAGCAGCAGATAGGGATCAGAAGCTTCACTACATGTTCAACCATCCTCCGGACCGTCTGAAATGCCTCTGCAAACTGCATTGCTGGGGCTTTGTAAAAGGAGAAATGGGGCATTCTGGGGCAGGAGAAGA
Organism: Terrapene triunguis; assembly: GCF_002925995.2. NCBI lineage: Eukaryota > Metazoa > Chordata > Testudines > Emydidae > Terrapene > Terrapene triunguis. The sequence goes on from NW_020691546.1 coordinate 1,246, forward strand.
AATGGAGGGCAACATGTGGTAACTTAGCAGATTTCTGCTGGGAAATCCCCCATGGTGTTAATATTGTTAAGAAACATTTACTGCCTCTGTGGTCTCTACATCCTAGGAAAGGAGAGGAGGGGACTGGCGAAATACTGTAGTGGGGGTTTAGCTGACGAGGGAGGAGGTCTCTCCAGTGACTGTTAAGAGGCAAAAAGAACAGGAGTACTTGTGGCACCTTAGAGACTAACAAATTTATTTCAGCATAAGCTTTCGTGGGCTACAGCTCACTTCTTCAGATGCATAGAGTGGAACACACAGACAGAAGATATTTATACATACAGAGAACATGAAAAGGTGGAAGTACGCATACCAATTGTAAGAGGCCAATCAATTGAGATGAGCTATCAGTAGCAGCAGAAGAAAAAACTTTGAAGTGATAATCGAGATGACCCATAGAAGGTGTGAGGAGAACTTAACATGGGGGGGAAAAAATTCAATTAGTGTAATGACCCAACCATTCCCAGTCTCTGTTTAGGCCTAAGTTAATTGTGTCTAATTTGCATATTAATTCGAGTTCAGCAGTCTCTCTTTGGAGTCTGTTTTTGAAGTTTTTTTGTTGCAAAACTGACACCTTCAAGTCTGTCACTGAGTGATTTTTTCTTCTGCTGCTACTGATAGCTCATCTCAATTGCTTGGCTTCTTACAATTGGTATGCGTACTTCCACCTTTTCATGTTCTCTGTATGTATAAATATCTTCTGTCTGTGTGTTCCGTTCTATGCATCCGAAGAAGTGAGCTGTAGCCCACGAAAGCTTATGCTGAAATAAATTTGTTAGTCTCTAAGGTGCCACAAGTACTCCTGTTCTTTTTGCGGATACAGACTAACACGGCTGCTACTTTGTAACCTGTTAAGAGGCAGGCCATCCCCATACAGTTGTGTTTTGTTGCAGGATCCAAACCATTTCCTGATCTCATGTTCGGGAGAAATTCAGTCCATAAAGAGAGCTTTATTGACTTTTGAGTAGAGTTTTTCCCTTATGTGGGTTTTTCTGTGTGGGATGACATCAGACTCAAGGTGTTTTGCCCATCACCAATTTCACTGCATTTTCCCTGCTGGGCTGCTTTCTCTCTGCCTCCTTCCAATTTACTTTCCTTCCAATTACCACATAATCACTTGTCTTGCAGCAAGAAAACTTATAATCAGATGATTAGAGTGTGTTGGTCTTTCCTACTGGATAGTGTTTGCTACAACTGTAGCTCTGTTTAATGACTACCCTGCCAGCCAACTCTGAGAAACCTGCACAGATAATTCTCTCAAAGCATTCTGTTGCCTTTATCCTACTCAATGGGTTGTCTTCCATTTGCTTCCCGAAGAAACATTTGCAAGATATTGTTATTCAGTTTGCTTTTTGTACCCTAATCTTGAAACCACACAATTACGCTCTGGAAATTCATTGTTTTGCTATTGCTTCTCAGATTTTACTGCTCACTGTAACTCAGCTGTGGGCATAAGTAACCTTTTTAGCTGCCCTCAGTGTTACTGTTCCTATCATTATCCTGACAAACTTCAAATGAGCCTAAGAAAATTACATTTCTAGCAGTAAATTATAAATATTTGTCAAAGAGATATAGTATGTATTTCCCAATGGTCCTTCAGGTTTACTGCTGCTATGAATGGAAAACTAGTAAATTACTAACATATTCTCCCTAGATAGCACTAACTGTCACCACGACAAAGCATAAATATCTAGTAGGGATGAGCAAAAAATTTGAAATTACTATGTCTAAATGGATAGTTGTGTATGGTCCACTGTATTTACAGCCAGGAAAATGTACTTCTTGAGTTTCCTTGCAAGAGGAGTAATACTGAAATACAGGCCAAGCGTACATTATATTTCTTATTGGTACTGAATACGCAGGAGCAAATCCTTCTCTTGAAGATAAGAGAATTCATTTGGATTTCTATCTGCTAGACCCCCTATTCAGCTCATTTCTAATATTTCCTTTAAGATGATGGATTTCATTTACTTCAAAATTTTTACTTTTGTGTTGTCTTCAATTTTTATTAACTTTGATTTGGTAAGATTTCTTTTGAGACTTTTAAATTGGATTACCCCTTGCTGCTGCATCTGTTTTTCTTTGTATTTTGTCAAATTAGCTGGAGCATGGAGCAATAGCATTATAAAAGTCAGTCATTTTATTGTGTGTTCTCATTTCAATTGATTGCAAGCCTCTTAAAATCTTCTAAGGCATTTTTAGGGCCACATTTTCCAAGGCTGCCATAACAAATCCATATATTATAGCTATGCCATACAAGAGACAGTTGGGCCAAGAACTTTGTCTTCAGCTCTAAATAAACAGGATTCTACAACAAGCCAATGAAGAACTCTTTTAGCTTATATTAATAGTAGGTCTAATGTATTCTCTGTGAGCTGGTCACCAAATGCCAAAGTCACACTCACTCCCACGTCCACACAAAGCCAACATGTTACAACTTCTGAAAGACCACTACACCCTGTTTGATCAGGACCTTCCATAACAGCACAGTACCATTGGAACAACAGAACTGTCAACCCTCAATAATGAAATTCATACATGCAGGAGACACAGATTTCTAGGAGTCTATTCCACAAATCTGGAAATCCTAGTAGTTCTCTGGATGAACTTTCAAGGAAAAATGCAAAAAATATCTTTGTGTACCCTTCACAACTTTGGGTGGCTTTCAGATACCACAGTGATGGATTCCAAGATACTGCATTTGTGTATTCAAAAATGGATTTGTGAACGCAAAATTCCTTGAGAATCCAGAATTTACAAGGATAATTGTGGAGACTGGTCCTGAAGCAAGCTGGAAACTTGGTTATAATACAAATGACACACCTACACCAAAAGTTAGAGCATCTTTGACTTCCTTTGTTCAGTCCACAGCCATATCAAACAGAGCTTCTCTAGTATGGTTTCTGAACAGGATCAGAAGATCCTAATGTTCCAAAGATAAGAAGAATGTTTTTTTCATTTCCCTCAACTCAGATGCAGCATCTGGTTTTCAGCAAAGTTCCAATGTTTACCTGACTTTCCAGAAGCCACTGTGAGCGTGTGCCTGCTTCATCTGTGGCTAGAACCCCAGATCTTCTTGGCTCCCAATTCTTTGCTGTAACCACTTCTAGATAAAGCCTTATTGGATAAAAGTTGTATGATTCCTGTTTTCACTATAGTCTTTGTCATATGAATAGATAAATGCTGTGTCATTTTCTACTATTTTCATATTAATTGCAAGGTCAACTTGAGTAGGTTAGCAAGCTGATGGCCCAGAGTAACACTTCCTTTATTGGGATGCAGCCACTACAGACTTTTCTTCTGCATCCCCCACTTACTATAGCTTCCCTGCATTTGATGAGCTGCAGTCACAGGGTGAAATTCACCCTGTGCAGAGGCTCAGCACAAGGCCTGTGCACTACATAAGTCTCCACCAGAGAATTTACATGATGAAAATGCCTTGTGGTATGTCTCTGCACAGGCAGCAAATTTCGCCTTCATTACATAGCACACAAGCAAAGAATAGGTGTTTAACATATACATTATTAAGATTTCACTGCATGACAAAAACAGTAACAAGACAGCATAGTGCCTATTATGGTTTGTGGAAAATAAAAAAGCTTTAGAACTGTAAAAAAAAATCTATACTTCTGCATTTTCACTGTCTTGCCATTGTATTTTATGGTAATATGTAACTGATTCAGGCCTCAGAGTCCAGCAGTGTACTTAAGCACATGTCTATCATAGAATCATGGGACTGGAAGGGACCTCAAGAGGTCATCCTCGTCCAGTTCCCTGCACTCATGGCAGGACTAAGTATTATCTAGACCATCCCGAACAGGTGTTTGTCTAACATTCTCTTAAAAATATTGAATGATTGAGATGCCGCAACCATCCTAGGCAATTTATTCCAGTGCTTAACTACCCTGATAGGTAGGAAGTTTTTCCTAATGTACTTGAAAACTGTTATCATGTCCCCTCTCAGTCTTCTCTTCTCCAGACTAAACAAACCCA
>NW_020691546.1:5377-9034 GCF_002925995.2 Terrapene triunguis
CAGAATGATGTTTGCTTTTTTTGCAACAGTGTTACACTGTTGATTCAAATTTAGCTTGTGATCCACTAAGACCCCCAGATCCCTTTCTAGGCAGTCATTTCCCATTTTGTATGTGTGCAACTGATTGTTCCTTCCTAAGTGGAGTACTTTGCATTTGTCCTTATTGAATTTCATCCTATTTACTTCAGACCATTTCTCTAGTTTCTCCAGATCATTTTGAATTTTAATCCTATCCTCCAAAGTACTTGCAATCCCTCCCAGCTTGGGAGTCACTTATAAGTCTGCAAACTTTATAAGTGTATTCTCTATACCATTATCTAAATCACTGATGAAGATGTTGAACAGAACCGAACCCAGAACCAATCCCTATGGGACCCCACTCGTTATGTCCTTCCAACATGACTGATTTCTAGTAAGCTTTTTAGCATGAGCTTAAGTTCTTCTATTGTTTTGATATGCTTTCTCTGTAACGCTTTTAACTTAAGAATAAATGTGGTTGCTTAGAAGGAGCTCTGTGGTAACTTGTAACTGGTCATAGCTGTTGGAGAAAAAGCAAAGAACAGGAACTGGGAATATCACAGTGTAGATCAGGGAGCTGTGCGGCCTTAAAACCCCTGGTCAGAAGGAAGTGAGATGTCGTGGGTCTCCACCCAAGATCGGTAATGGCTGGGAGCCAGAAATCCTTAAGTGGGTGCCCTCGAGGGACCATGGAGGGGGAAATATGGATGCAGGTACCCTGGAACTGAGACAGGCACAATATGTCCCAAGAAGTATAGTCAGAAGTGATGACAGACCTGAACTGAAGTTATGTTAGGGCCATGTGGTGGGGCCTTCAGTCTAATACTAACGTGTTTGTTGCAATTAGTACTATACATGCAAACTTTGTGGGGAAAAAATTTAAATGGTTCTTTACAGTTAGATGGCTTTCCTTTCACCCTCTCCCCTGGTTCTTGTCACGCAGACAGAAAGCAGAAGACCAGAAGTCTGAAGTGCAGGCAATGCAATGTTTATTGGGATTATTTTCCAGCAAACATGTGTCCCATAACTCTGACGCCGCAGAGCCTTGTTTCCCACTCCCCTCTCCTCAGCAGGCATAATTATACCTGAAATGCACATCCACAGTCCCACCCCTTACAACTTATGGTCATGTTCTGTTTTGGGGGGTCATAGATCTGGGGTCTTCATCCACTTCATCTAGGGCAGTGAGCCGAGGGGGAGCTTCCTACATTAACTCTGTTCTCTGTATGACCTGAGACAAAGCATTAATCAATATGCTAAGGGGCTGACCATCATATTTTCCCATACTCTCCCCTAACTTCACCAGCTCTATCCAAATCATGTTCCTAAGGGTCTCCTGGGGTCGGCGCTGCCCAGGGTTGTGGAAAGTAGGGGGATTAGAATTGGGAGGGCGATTGGCAGAGTGAGGACCATTATTCGCATATGTGATAGCCTGTATGGGCTCTGAGGTAGTCTTTTTGCTGATTTGTCTTTTTAAGACACCAGTCTCTCACAGCAAATCCCCTGCCTGTTTGATTTTTGCCACGGTTATTCCAGGTTAGGTGTTCTTTATCCACAGCCCCCATGGTCATTTTTGTCTGAGAATTTAGTCCTGCATAAGTGCTCTGTACTAATTCGGGTCTCTGATAATGGGAAGTGATAATCAAGGGTGATGTCATGCTAGGAGTCTACTACAGGCCACCTAACCAGGTGGAAGAGGTGGATGAGGCTTTTTTTAAACAACTAACAAAATCATCCAAAGCCCAAGATTTGGTGGTGATGGGGGACTTCAACTATCCGGATATATGTTGGGAAAATAACACAGCGGGGCACAGACTATCCAACAAATTCTTGGACTGCATTGCAGACAACTTTTTATTTCAGAAGGTTGAAAAAGCTACTAGGGGTGAAGCTGTTCTAGACTTGATTTTAACAAATAGGGAGGAACTCGTTGAGAATTTGAAAGTAGAAGGCAGCTTGGGTGAAAGTGATCATGAAATCATAGAGTTTGCAATTCTAAGGAAGGGTAGAAGGGAGAACAGCAAAATAGAGACAATGGATTTCAGGAAGGCGGATTTTGGTAAGCTCAGAGAGCTGATAGGTAAGGTCCCATGGGAATCAAGACTGAGGGGAAAAACAACTGAGGAGAGTTGGCAGTTTTTCAAAGGGACACTATTAAGGGCCCAAAAGCAAGCTATTCTGCTGGTTAGGAAAGATAGAAAATGTGGCAAAAGACCACCTTGGCTTAACCACGAGATCTTGCATGATCTAAAAAATAAAAAGGAGTCATATAAAAAATGGAAACTAGGACAGATTACAAAGGATGAATATAGGCAAACAACACAGGAATGCAGGGGCAAGATTAGAAAGGCAAAGGCACAAAATGAGCTCAAACTAGCTACAGGAATAAAGGGAAACAAGAAGACTTTTTATCAATACATTAGAAGCAAGAGGAAGACCAAAGACAGGGTAGGCCCACTGCTTAGTGAAGAGGGAGAAACAGTAACAGGAAACTTGGAAATGGCAGAGATGCTTAATGACTTCTTTGTTTCGGTCTTCACCGAGAAGTCTGAAGGAATGCCTAACCTAGTGAATGCTAATGGGAAGGGGGTAGGTTTAGCAGATAAAATAAAAAAAGAACAAGTTAAAAATCACTTAGAAAAGTTAGATGCCTGCAAGTCACCAGGGCCTGATGAAATGCATCCTAGAATACTCAAGGAGCTAATAGAGGAGGTATCTGAGCCTCTAGCTATTATCTTTGGAAAATCATGGGAGACGGGAGAGATTCCAGAAGACTGGAAAAGGGCAAATATAGTGCCCATCTATAAAAAGGGAAATAAAAACAACCCAGGAAACTACAGACCAGTTAGTTTAACTTCTGTGCCAGGGAAGATAATGGAGCAAGTAATTAAGGAAATCATCTGCAAACACTTGGAAGGTGGTAAGGTGATAGGGAACAGCCAGCATGGATTTGTAAAGAACAAATCATGTCAAACCAATCTGATAGCTTTCTTCGATAGGATAACGAGTCTTGTGGATAAGGGAGAAGCTGTGGATGTGGTATACCTAGACTTTAGTAAGGCATTTGATACGGTCTCGCATGATATTCTTATCGACAAACTAGGCAAATACAATTTAGATGGGGCTACTATAAGGTGGGTGCATAACTGGCTGGATAACCGTACTCAGAGAGTTGTTATTAATGGTTCCCAATCCTGCTGGAAAGGCATAACGAGTGGGGTTCCGCAGGGGTCTGTTTTGGGACCGGCTCTGTTCAATATCTTCATTAACGACTTAGATATTGGTATAGAAAGTACGATTATTAAGTTTGCGGATGATACCAAACTGGGAGGGATTGCAACTGCTTTGGAGGACAGGGTCATAATTCAAAATGATCTGGACAAATTGGAGAAATGGTCTGAGTTAAACAGGATGAAGTTTAACAAAGACAAATGCAAAGTGCTCCACTTAGGAAGAAAAAATCAGTTTCACACATACAGAATGGGAAGAGACTGTCTAGGAAGGAGTACGGCAGAAAGGGATCTAGGGGTTATAGTGGACCACAAGCTAAATATGAGTCAACAGTGTGATGCTGTTGCAAAAAAAGCAAACATGATTCTGGGATGCATTAACAGGTGTGTTGTGAGCAAGACACGAGAA
>NW_020691547.1:0-8208 GCF_002925995.2 Terrapene triunguis
CAGAAAGGGATCTAGGGGTTATAGTGGACCACAAGCTAAATATGAGTCAACAGTGTGATGCTGTTGCCAAAAAGCAAACATGATTCTGGGATGTATTAACAGGTGTGTTGTGAGCAAGACACGAGAAGTCATTCTTCCGCTCTACTCTGCTCTGGTTAGGCCTCAGCTGGAGTATTGTATCCAGTTCTGGGCACCGCATTTCAAGAAAGATGTGGAGAAATTGGAGAGGGTCCAGAGAAGAGCAACAAGAATGATTAAAGGTCTTGAGAACATGACCTATGAAGGAAGGCTGAAAGACTTGGGTTTGTTTAGTTTGGAAAAGAGAAGACTGAGAGGGGACATGATAGCAGTTTTCAGGTATCTAAAAGGGTGTCATAAGGAGGAGGGAGAAAACTTGTTCACCTTAGCCTCTAAGGATAGAACAAGAAGCAATGGGCTTAAACTGCAGCAAGGGAGGTCTAGGTTGGACATTAGGAAAAAGTTCCTAACTGTCAGGGTGGTTAAACACTGGAATAAATTACCTAGGGAGGTTGTGGAATCTCCATCTCTGGAGATATTTAAGAGTAGGTTAGATAAATGTCTATCAGGGATGGTCTAGACAGTATTTGGTCCTGCCATGCGGGCAGGGGACTGGACTCGATGACTTCTCGAGGTCCCTTCCAGTCCTAGAATCTACGAATCTATGAATAAGTACGTTTTATTTTTAAGGTCAATCAATAGAGAGAAAACATTAAAACAATGAAGGAATCAACACATGAATTAGCTTACCAGAGATCACCGCAACTCCAACATGGGCCCTAGCAGGTGAACAGTCTTTCAAACTCACCCAGGGGTTTTCCTGTGGTTTCTAGTTCCTAGAATAAGGACACTAGTGAGTTTGCGAGGCACTCATTTATCCGGTTTGGGCCTCTGAAGAAGTTGTGAATAGGTAATCTGCCGGACAATGGATTTCTGCTCAAGGCGCATCTTCAAAAAGATGGCCTCAGAGGTGGGCCGTTTGCATTCCTTTCATCCCAAATATTTACTAGGAAACATAACTAACTGTTTGCATTATTTCAAAAAATTAGTTGAAATTCCTAACATTTCCTCAACATTTGCATTAGTCACATCTCCTAGAGGAGTTCCATACAATGCCACAATAACACATACGCAATTGCATTTTTAATACAATGGAACCCAAAGTATTGAACTTAATTCAGTAAGGTTTACCCAGGATATTGCAGGAGATAGCCCCACCCGCCCCAGCTAAATGGCATAAATTTATAATAAACACTGAGATTCCTCAGAGTGTTCAATAACCCCTTTTCTCTAAAGTGATCCAGAAAAGAACATGGAATCATTTGGGACCTGCATTAAGAATGCAGCCAGGATGTCTACAAAGGCAGGCATACCATTGGGCAGTTGGAGGAACATGCAAAAGGGGCTGGCTGAAATAATCCCTCAACTGAGCACTACTCGGGGTGGGAAAATTTACGGGACTTATCAACATAGAAGATGCAAAGAGCAGCCCAGGATAGACAGGGATGCCAGAGCCTTGTTTGTGCACTAAGTAATGTCTAATGCTATGGGAAGGATTCCGATATATATAAAAGAGGGGGAAGCAGCTTCAGTCACAGCTGTTTATTTAGCAGGTGACGAGAAAATGAATAGAATGAGAGTGTCTATTAGTTAATTTAGTATCCATAACCTCTTATTTTCCAATTAAAATAATGTATAAGTCAATTACATACTGCATGATTGTCAGGGTTACCCTAGTGATATTATAGAACACACACAAGTAAAGGGCAATCAGGAGCATAGTTTTATTCCTGTTTTCAGTGGAACGGTAATCTGTCAGCCATCCAAAAATGGATTATCACTGGCCTTTCAAGACTTTCTCCTATGTTGCCCTGGGAGTTATTTGGACAGAAACACCCATCTATAAAATACCTGTCATTCTCTCTAAGAGAAAAATGTATAAAATAACATTAACTTCTGCTGCACCTTGCATTGGATAAAAAATTTGAATGGAAACCCGGTGTACGCTATGGGGCACTGGTGATGTGTGCTGTCTTTTGTCTGTATTGTAAGAGTCAAGCTAATGAATGTGGTATCAGTTGCAACATCCACCTGGCCTTTGCTTTTATCCCAAAATAGAGTATGTCACAATAATCTATCCTGGAGATAGTGAATGCATGGCCTGCTGTAGTTTAGATTTTCATCCAAGAGGAATTGCAGTTTCCTGTCCAGCTGGAGAAGGCATTTCTTGCCACTGATTTACCACAATGATAGGTATGGTATAAAAAGCTAAATAGAGTAGAATAGTCATCTGTGTGACTGAATAATGATGGATCTAATTGTGTACTGTTTTGGAGTCCTATCTTGATAGTTAGAAGGCATTCTTCAGTGGAGGGTGAGGTGTTTCTCCTCTTCTGGAGTATATAATTTCTTCCACTGTGCAAACTTCTGTTTCCTGGGCAAAAAGTACTTGTAAGGGAGACCCAGACTGGTAATGTATTTCAGACTTTCCAATTTCCTTCTTATTTTAAGTGGCAGGGCTGAAAGATCTCGGTATATGGCTATTTTCTGTGTATGTATTTGATGGACCTCTTCTAAAGTGATGCTTTTTTTGTGAGCATAGTAGTGATGTTTCACAATCCTTGGGTCTAGCTGTGGGATGAGGGAAGGAAACAGGTCCCAGACAATACTTTAAAACTCTTTAAAAAGTTTTGCACAGACAAAATTAGGTTATCCTTCTCAGTCCCTTGAGGGACAACTTCTGAGGTGCGTGCTGATTATATGGTCGCTAATTTGAAGGTAATGTGTTTTGCTTGAGTTTGTCATTTCCTGTCTTCCATCTTGTTCAGATGAACCATGAGTTCCATTTTCAGTTTTGGATGCTCTGTTGCCTAGGGACACAGTTCTTTTATTGTGATTATGGTTATTGATTTATTTTTGCATTCATTTTATTTCTATTACTAGCTCTTTGAAATTCAATTTAGCAGTGAACAAACTGATCTTTGTCTGCCTTTGGTGCCTTACCTGGAGTCCTGCTCCTTATCACCTGTTTTTGAAAAGTCTCTCTCTATTTAAGGCACCTTATTCGGGCATACTGCCTGATACTCTAATGGGGAATGAGAAAGTGAAGAAGGGAGAGGAGGTGAAAGCACAGGGAGGGGACATAGTAGAAAACTGGGGTTGAAGAAAGCAGGCTGAGAGGAATATCAAAGTTGTGGTTCAAAAGGGGAAACAAGGAAAGACCCAAAGGAGAGGGCAGGGCAAGTGCTGATTTTGCCTTTAATTCTGGGTTCTCTGTTTAATTGATGATCATTTGTAGATAGGAGAAGAATTTATGGACCCAATCCTGCTCCATATAAACTCATCAGGATTTATGCCTTTGACTTCAGTAAGAACAGTAGCAAGCCCAGTATTTTGGAGCTGCTAGAAAATTCACCAACATGGGATTATGTAGTCAATTCTAAGTGACTATTTGTCCAGATCAGTAGCTCAGATTATGTACATTTTCAATTTAGTGACTATTTTAATAAATAAAAAACTAATTTATTTGAAACATGTTCTTGAAGAAAATAAAAGCAGAACTACTTTTTGGCAAATATCTGGCATTTAGAGCTTGAAACCCTTTTTGGCCTTGCATAGCCACTGATCACTTTACATTTACAAATGTGTTCAGGTTCATTAGCTGAGAAAACATCTTGTTCCTTTGACATTGTCCATTAGATCGAAAACTATTAGATAAGGTACAGACGAGTAATAGGTTTGAAAAGGTTCATTCAGAGCATAATCAGAATATTTTGTTGAACACTGAAAAGTGATATGACTTACATTTAATTACCTGCTTTAAATGTCTGGATAAAGATATCTTTATGTAATTTCTCTGGGCATACTTGACATAGCAAAGAAGAGCTTCCATAACTTCATTATTATTGTTAGTAATCATGTTTGTTACAGTAGTGTCTAGGGACTACTAAGAACAGGGCCGCATTGCGCTAAGTAGGCACTGTGCAAAAACAGTAATAGGGGGTTCCTGCTCTGAAGAGCTTACAGTGTAAGTAGACAGGAAAGAGACATAACACACAAGCAGAGTAAACACTGGGATGGCAATAAATATCACATTAGTTCCATTATTTATTTTTTGGCGGGGAGGCGTTGGACTTACTTAGGGTGGGATAAACGGAAAAGTAGAGGAAGGGAGAGGGAGCATTGAAGGGAAGTGGGTGGGGACAGGGCGTTGGAGGAGGAAGGCAGGTGGAATGATGCTGAGGTGAAGAGCCTGTGAGGGAGGAGGCAGGAGGATATTGAAGGGAGCAGCCAATCAGCACAGGTTCAAAACAGTAGAAAATACTCTGATGATGTCACCAGTGTCCAAAGGCATCCTTAAACTGCTGCTGCCCTATATTAGAAGCATTTCCTCAGCAACTGGATTCCTCAGCTCTCTTTGAAATTACTGGAATTTTGTAGCTGTAAGGCCTGATGCTGCAAACACACACATGGGTATTGCTAGTAGTCACATGATTGCACAAATGGTATTACAGTGAGCATCAGGTGAGAAATAGACTGCAAAGATTTAAATTGTGTTGTAATAGACCAAATCAATACAAGGTATACTATAAACACTAATGTCTCTCAGTAGTTTGTTTTTCAAATTTTCCCTGACACAGCAGTAAATCTTTAAAACGTATAGGGACTAGGGTCTTAGAATTCAATCCTGTTTCCATTTAAATCAATGAACAGCTCCTATCGACTTCAGCTGGAGTATGATTGAACCTTACACGAATGGTGCTAATATGCACCTGCTTTTTATATTTAAAAACAATGGGGTCTAAAAATTCCACATTCTTTATTGGAACAAGAAACAGTGTGTGTGTGTGGGGGCAGACGGGGGTGGGAGGGAACGGGACGTTATTCTGCCACTGCTAACCTTTTCCTGCAAAATTCACTGCACACAAGCAAATGCTATGTATTTAACTCATTAGCCATTTGTCTGCCTGACAAAGGACAATAGATTTGTGCAGCAAGTGGTATTAAAATGCATACACAATTGTTGTCTTCCATGTACATTTTTGATGGTACCGTATTCTGCAAAAATAAATACCATGGTTTATATTTAAAAACACAAATTGAAACTATGTTAATACAATGTCAGGGTCGCAAAATTAAAATGTAAATTAGGCAAAGCGGAAGTTAAGAATTTTGTACTAATGTTAGATTACCCAAATTGCACATATATAGTGTTTTCAATTATTGGTTAAATATTTACATTGAGTTACAATGTAAGCAGGTTAATGTGCAGTGTGAGCAGGTTAATATTGCGGTGAGAAACCTTTGTATCTATTTTTAAATACAGTGTACTGCTTTATTTTAAATTCATGATTTTAAAAGTTTAGTAGCTTGTTCTTTCCCTATTTAATTTCTCTCTCTCTCTCTCTCTCTCTCTCTCTTTTGCTTAGAGAGAGAAAGAAAAGGCTAAAATAAAACCTAAAAAGAAAAATACAAAAAAGGGTGGTGGTCTCTGTGTGCAAATGAATTGAAATAATAACCATATTAGAGGTCTTTTCCTGGCATGCATTTTGGCCTCCACAGTTCAGATAATTTGAAAGCAATGGCTGGGCTTGGCAGTCAGTAGACCTGCTGGACTCCTTCCCCTGCCACCTGATGTTGTTCTTATACTCTTCCACTCCCACCTCTGCATTTCAAGAAGAATACCAGCAGGTTTGGCAGCCCAGGTGCTGAGTGCCCTCTGTCCTTTTCAAATACCTGTATCCTGAAGGCCCTGAGTGTATAGGGTGGAAAGTTATAGAACATGGAGAGTTTGGATTGACTCTGCAATCTAGTTATTGCATTTAAAAGAACCAAAAAAACTACCCAAGAATCCAGTTTTGGGCAAAACCTGTCTCGATCCTGTTGTATGCTGTCTTTCAGAGTGGCATATGCATGCACTAGGCATATATTGGAACTGTGCAAACATAGTGACAGTTTCATCCTTTATCTTGCATGTATTCAGTACAGTATTTTCAACTCTTCGTAGAAAAATACAGGCTTTGAATGGGGAACCTTGGCAACATTACATTTCTCAGAGTAGGTTACTTAAATGCTAAATTTGAAGCATAAAAGCTCTGCCACCATTTAGTCTGCGCTAAAAAAAGAAATGATTATAATGAGTAGTATTATTATTTTACAATGGAAAAAGTGATTTTTTTCATTCTCTCATAACTCAAACTGCTGGATAAGTTTCCACAACCTTAAGAATTCTCCATTGGTTTAGGACCACACAGGGAACATTTCAGTGTAGAGGAGCAATGTTCAGAAAGTTATTCAGAGGTGGAAATAGAATATTGAGAAAATAATTGTGTTATATTGAATAATTCTTCAATTTTTTTTGCCCCTGAGCTACAGAATTACTTTATTTAAATGTCTGCTTGTACCGCTTTAGCATTCTAATATAGGGCCTGATCCACAGCCTATTGAAGTCAATGGAAAGATTCTTATTGACCTCCATAGGTTTTGGATTAAGCAATAAATAATCTTTAACTGTCATGGTTTGAGTTGCAGAGATGCATGCACACTGGCATCCCTACATTCATAAATCTGGGTACAAGACCTTTTAACCTCAAGACTCCTTCCCTCCAACGTACATTCACTAGCTAGTTAAGAAAGAGCAACTGATAAGTAACTGTTCTTTAATTTTTTGTCTTTCAGTATCCGCAGTGTGATGCAGAAGTATCTTGAGGAGAGAGGTGAATTAACCTTTGACAAGATTTTCAATCAGAAGATTGGTAAGTTCTGTTTTGAATCAAATTTTCTTGTTTTATGTTTTTAAGACTGATTTGTTTGTTACTGTTTAGTGCAGCCTGTTGAAGATAGCACTGTAGACTTAGTTAAACATAGTATAGTACAGGGGTTCGCAACCTTTTTCTTTCGGAGGCCTCCCCAACATGCTATAAAAACTCCACAGCCCAGCTGTGCCACAACAACTGGTTTTCTGCATATAAAAGCCAGGGCTGATGTTATGGGGTAGCAAGCAGGGCAATTGCTCAGGCTTCGGCTTCAGCCCCGGGTGGCAGGGCTCAGGGCCCTGGGCTTCAGCCCCATGCAGTGGGGCTTCGGCTTTCCACCCTGGGCCCCAGCAAGTCTAACACTGGGCCTACTTGGCAGACCCCCTGAAACCTGTTCATGGGCCCCAGGCGGCCACGGACTCCTGATTGAGAACCGCTGGTATAGTAAACTATGGACAGGATTTAAAAGAATGGTTGAACTTTGTTTAAGGTTGAAGAATTATAACTACCTATTGGCAGCCATTTCTGGGCCTTTGAGTGAAAGATTGGAACTGTGAAGAACAAGAGTTTTGTATTCCTCTCATCTCTCAGTACTTCTGTTGCAGTCCAGATATATGGTATATACCAACAAATCAACCTTGTTACTCCCAAAGATCATGGAGCACCCTCTGTGCCAGCATGTATCCCACACATACTGTCTGTGGCACCTCTTAGGGTAAAGAAGTTTTCTGGACACTGGTGGCTTTGGCACCACCCAGTTGGTGGATTTCATCTGATTACTTTCCTTCTGAGCTCAGAGCCTTTCTAATCTTCAGTGATGGACAGTCAGCATTTGTTCTCTCACTGTTAATCATCAAATCCAAATGATAGCTGCTGATAAACCACACGCTGTTTATTTAAGAAAGAAAGAAACTATTACTGCTAAATAAGAGGAAAGAAACACACTTGCTGTTACTCACATATAGATGCACTAAGGGAAAGCTGGTTGGGAAAAAGAATGTTACAGATTGTTTAACAGTTTTCTACTCCAGCCAAAAGTACTGGACTGCAGCACAAACAGATCCTCCTTTCGACAGTACTACTGCCTGTTCATGTGTGGCTCAGGTTAGCACTTCTCTTTCTGAATAATTGATGTAATGTTACATAGCAGGGGCAAAATATAAACAAGGGGATCTTTCAGCAGCACTGCCAAATAGAATGATTTCAATTCTCTACATCTGTGTGGTATGAGTCAAATCAGACAGTTAAGGAAATAAGGAAACTTGTATTTGATTGTTCATTTCCAGTCATATGGTTAAATATCTTTTAACTAATAGTCTGTTCCAAAGAACAGTACAAGTTGTGACAATTATTTTTAGATATTCTGTTGTTACAGTACTAGTAGATAGTTCACCGAGAAGTCTGAAGGAATGCCTAACATAGTGAATGCTACTGG